>NC_092121.1:8244729-8256038 GCF_045679555.1 Salvelinus alpinus | reverse complement strand
TCTTGAAGATGGAAGGGACGTAGCCAGCGGTCAAGGATGAGTTGATGAGCGAGGTGAGGTAAGGGAGAAGGTCTCCGGAAATGGTCTGGAGAAGAGAGGAGGGGATAGGGTCAAGCGGGCAGGTTGTTGGGCGGCCGGCCGTCACAAGACGCGAGATTTCATCTGGAGAGAGAGGGGAGAAAGAGGTCAAAGCACAGGATAGGGCAGTGTGAGCAGAACCAGCTGTGTCGTTTGACTTAGCAAACGAGGATCGGATGTCGTCGACCTTCTTTTCAAAATGGTTGACGAAGTCATCAGCAGAGAGGGAGGAGGGGGGAGGAGGGGGAGGAGGATTCAGGAGGGAGGAGAAGGTGGCAAAGAGCTTCCTAGGGTTAGAGGCAGATGCTTGGAATTTAGAGTGGTAGAAATTGGCTTTAGCAGCAGAGACAGAAGAGGAGAATGTAGAGAGGAGGGAGTGAAAGGATGCCAGGTCCGCAGGGAGGCGAGTTTTCCTCCATTTCCGCTCGGCTGCCCGGAGCCCTGTTCTGTGAGCTCGCAATGAGTCGTCGAGCCACGGAGCAGGAGGGGAGGACCGAGCCGGCCTGGAGGATAGGGGACATAGAGAGTCAAAGGATGCAGATAGGGAGGAGAGGAGGGTTGAGGAGGCAGAATCAGGAGATAGGTTGGAGAAGGTTTGAGCAGAGGGAAGAGATGATAGGATGGAAGAGGAGAGAGTAGCGGGGGAGAGAGAGCGAAGGTTGGGACGGCGCGATACCATCCGAGTAGGGGCAGTGTGGGAAGTGTTGGATGAGAGCGAGAGGGAAAAGGATACAAGGTAGTGGTCGGAGACTTGGAGGGGAGTTGCAATGAGATTAGTGGAAGAACAGCATCTAGTAAAGATGAGGTCAAGCGTATTGCCTGCCTTGTGAGTAGGGGGGGAAGGTGAGAGGGTGAGGTCAAAAGAGGAGAGGAGTGGAAAGAAGGAGGCAGAGAGGAATGAGTCAAAGGTAGACGTGGGGAGGTTAAAGTCACCCAGAACTGTGAGAGGTGAGCCATCCTCAGGAAAGGAACTTATCAGGGCGTCAAGCTCATTGATGAACTCTCCAAGGGAACCTGGAGGGCGATAAATGATAAGGATGTTAAGCTTGAAAGGGCTGGTAACTGTGACAGCATGGAATTCAAAGGAGGCGATAGACAGATGGGTCAGGGGAGAAAGAGAGAATGTCCACTTGGGAGAGATGAGGATCCCAGTGCCACCACCCCGCTGACCAGAAGCTCTCGGGGTGTGCGAGAACACGTGGGCAGACGAGGAGAGAGCAGTAGGAGTAGCAGTGTTATCAGTGGTAATCCATGTTTCCGTCAGTGCCAAGAAGTCGAGGGACTGGAGGGAAGCATAGGCTGAGATGAACTCTGCCTTGTTGGCCGCAGATCGGCAGTTCCAGAGGCTGCCTGAGACCTGGAACTCCACGTGGGTCGTGCGCGCTGGGACCACCAGGTTAGAGTAGCAGCGGCCACGCGGTGTGAAGCGTTTGTATGGTCTGTGCAGAGAGGAGAGAACAGGGATAGACAGACACATAGTTGACAGGCTACAGAAGAGGCTACGCTAATGCAAAGGAGATTGGAATGACAAGTGGACTACACGTCTCGAATGTTCAGAAAGTTAAGCTTACGTTGCAAAAAATCTTATTGACTAAAATGATATAGTACTGCTGGCTGGTGAAATAGGCTAGCTAGCAATGGCTGCGTTGTTGACTTTGTTTGAAAGTGTAGCTGGCTAGGTAACCTCTAACTGGCTAGGTAACCTCGACAATTACTCTAGACTACACAATTATCTTGGATACAAAGACGGCTATGTAGCCAGCTAAGATCAAACAAATCAAACTGTTGTACTGTAATGAAATAAAATGTAATACTACCTGTGGAGCAAAGCGGAATGCAACTACTCGCTCCAACCCGGAAGTGCGTATCGTAGAGGGAGAGGCAATAGAAGTGTTGTTTCTTGTATTATTGTCTTTTGTGTCTTTAGAGGACTGCTTCACCTTAATGTCCCCTTTCCCTTTTCTTCTGTCCTTATTTTGTCCCACTTTGTCCCTTCTTTGTCCCTTCTTCTCTTCTGCCAACTAGCAGAATTTTTGAATTTTGTGGGCAGTGTGCACATAGCCTGTCTTCTCTTGAGAGCCATGTCTGCCTACGACGGTCTTTCTCAATAGCAAGGCTTTGCTCACTGAGTCTGTACATAGTCAAAGCTTTCCTTAAGTTTGGGTCAGTCACAGTGGTCAGGTGTTCTTCCACTGTGGACTCTCTGTTTAGGGCCAAATAGCATTCTAGTTTGCTCTGTTTTTTGGTTAATTCTTTCCAATGTGTCAAGTAATTATCTCTCTCTCACTCTCTCTCTACTCAATTCAAATTGCTTTATTGGCATGACGTAACAATGAACATATTGCCAAAGCATACTTTGGAAATTAAGTGATTAATTTACAGTATTAACTTCATTCAAATATTTAACGGGACAATCAGTAAGAACAGCAATAATAACCATTCAATGGACAATAACAATGGCATAGAGGACAGGTTGGTTTGTCTGTCAGAAACTGCCCCTTATTTTATGGTGTGCTGCCAATCCACAGCTCTGTACGTCCTCCCCCAACAGCACGGGTAGCCTCTTTTCATCAGAGAGGTCTTTGGAACCTTGAATAATGGCTTCAAATTTGGGGAAAGGACACTATCTATGTGTTTTATGGTGGTTATACAGCCTTTCCTCTACAGGGAGCCAGGTTTTCCTGTGTCGACCCTTCTCAATGGCAACCGTTCTCCTCTGTCTCTCTCTCTCTCCCTGCATATTCTCTGGCCTCTCACTACGCTATGCAACAAAGAGCCTTTTCATCACCAATTTCCCTTCCCTTTCTCATTGCTCCATGATTACACTTTAGATTTGGTGGCCTTAAAAACATGTGAGCCCTTTTTGGAATTTAGGACATGAAACAACCTCATACCACGAAAGTTAAAACAAATGCCAACAAAGTACCACAAAAGGATAGGCCTATTCTTTACATAACTCAACCCTTACCTAGCCTCCCTCATATTCTAACCTACATGGGACACAATGTGCATGAGGAAGAACTAACCTGTTTGTGTATCCTACCATGATAGCATGTCTAGTGACACCATGATACTGTTGGCGTGGGATGAAGGCCCATTGTTTTTTTATTAGTCTCTCTGGGGGGTGATTCAATTGTGGCCTTCAGTTAACTCACCCAAGAGCTGCTCTCTGAATACTAAACCTACTGAGCACAGAACGTTGGCCAACTATTGGTCAGTCAGGCCCTGGCTAATAGGATTACAGCAAGTGCAGAATGTCTAGCAGTTGTGTACAGTACGTATGCTTCGAGATTCAGGTGGCCAGACATTCACAGATGCTTTAGTCAAGATATGGTTAGTGAGTTGTGAGTCAGTTACTTGATAGACTCCATTCTAACGGGTCAGAGAAAGCTTGTATTAGAGTTTTATTCGGCTGTTTACTGTGTCAATCTACATCCCCTATCTCTCACCCTCTCATTTTCTCTCCCTCCCTTCTTCTCTAGGACATTAGGGATAAGAACAGAGTAGGATAGATGGGTCGTTCCACCAATTCGGTGTCTTTTGAGATGCTTAACTTGGTCAACAACAACAACAAAAGTTTGATTTCACCTCGTTTTAATATTCAGTCATAAAGAGCACAGGTTCAACTTCCTCAAATAAAAAATGACTATAGTAAGTGCATATTAAGTGGCAAATAAAGTAAAAGGGTTGACCATAACAGGGTTGACAATTTCATCTTAAAATCAGCCATAAATCCCCTTCTGACAGTGAAAATGGAAGTGGCAATTGAATGCAAGCTTTGCAAAGAAATGATATTGTGTAAAACATTCTAGCTTGTTTATCAATGGGTAAAAGGGTTGACCACAAAACACCAGAAAATGGCCAAAAAGCTCATCTGCTTTTACACTACGATCTGCTTTTACACTACGATCTGCTTTTACACTACGATCTGCTTTTACACTACGATCTGCTTTTACACTACGATCTGCTTTTACACTACGATCTGCTTTTACACTACGATCTGCTTTTACACTACGATTTGACTATTTAGACGTCAAAGGTTTCTTTTGAAAACAATATTTAAAAAGGAATAGTTTCACCATATTTAAACAGGAGTTCAGTTCAGGTAACAGGGTTGAACTTAAAATGAGGGACAATATGTTTTTTTTCCTTAAAACAAATCACTAATAACATAAAATAAATAATAATATTCAGAAATTACTTTGCAACAAAATAACTAGGGCTTGACAATGATGGTGAAAACTTGGAGAAATGTTGGGGTTAAGTGGATTAAAATCCTCCAAGAAGGACATTTCAAAATGCAGAATTTTGGCACTTTAACAAGTCTTGATTCATATTAAAAATCTGATTCATTAAATTCTCCATGTGGTCTATAAAGGGCACTTCAGTGAATATAACGGACTTTGAAAAATCAGTATTGGTGCACAATTGCTACCTAAAATATCAAAGGGACTCAAAAGCCACTCATTTTGTGGAACGACCCAGATAAATATTTTTGCATCCTATACATTTTCTCCCATCTCATGTAATACAATGCAAAAAAAAACACAAAAAGGCTGGTTTATTTAAGACTTTCTCTCTTAGTGGGAGATAGATTTTGGCTTCACGCCTCTATGCAGCAGGCTTCTTCTGTAAATCGGCTTTCTGTGGCCATGACAGTCATTAGCCTTGGCCCTGGCAGTAATCCTCTGGTTTTCTGTCTCTAATAGAGGCAGAGAGGGTTGGCCCGGCACCACTCACTGCACTGTTCCGTAGCCCACCAGGGAGGGGAGGCACAGGCAGGCTGAGCCCGTACAAGGACTGACGCATGTTATTTAGTTCTTTCTTCATTTCTTTCTTCTTATTTATTTATTTTTATACATAGTTCTGTTCTTTCTTTTCTTTCATACTGTTACTGTCTTGAAACAGTGTCTCTCTAATTCTCCATGGCATTCCATGCATGTTCTGTTTGCATGCCTACCTGTCCGTCTCTCTGTCAGGCAGTCTTGCTTGTCTTTTATTTGTTCACTTTCTTTTATCCAGATCACCTCTATTCTCTCATCTCCTGGCTCTCTTTGTACCTCTCCTCTCCCTTGGTGAACTCCCTTAATCTCCTTCAGTTCAGCACCACTGTGGAAAATGTCTGCATTGGTAAAGAATTCTTTGTCAGACTTTGAATGCCTTCGGCCAGGTTTGTACAACAGCTTCCAGGCGGGTACAGGACATACAGAGAAAAATCACACCCACGCGTGCACACACCTACAGACGTAATGGTGGCGGTGAAGATGAGAGAGAGAGAGATGCAATCACAAACGAAAGAGCTCTAGCCAGAGAGAGAGAACACAAGAGTTCACCTCTCGCCCTGTGTGCCTCAGACGCCCCACAGTCAAGGCCCACAATTAATCAATCAATTAAAAACCCACACGGAGCCACACTCCCGTAATCAATCAATCCCAGCCTCCACAGAGGCCCTAGTGAAGGCACACCCTCAGATCTATAAGCTTCAACCCCATGTGGACCAGGCAACTCAGAGAGAAAGGGGCCTGAGACTGAGTAGTACCAGCACAGAGAGAGAGAGAGAGAGTTGCTAGGGACTCTCCTGAAAGAAGCTAGCTAGCTAACAAGGAGAGAGAGAGGTGATGATCAGATGAGCTCCTACATTTTTCAGCATTTTCTTTAAAAAAGATAGATTTAGAGTTAGTTAAACTTGGATTTTTTTGTGGAACTGAGAGAGATACAGCTTCAACTGTATTCAACTGTAACTGACTTGATACAGCTTCAACTAGCACTGACGTGTCAAGTGAGAGGTGTCAAAGACCATTAGCCCAACAATGGCAGGAGAGTCGAATAGTCTACCCCAACCAAATGGAGAGGCCTTAGAAGCTCCCTCCTGCTGTTCAGAGGTAATTAAAATACAGTACCCTGTGAGTGTAAAGAATGATAAGGCAAGAAAAGAGCACAAAATCAAGCTCCTTATGGAAAATCAAGAGACACTTTTTGCTGACTATTACAAAAATGGGAACATCAGCAACCTTATCTTCCACACAAACCATCCCCTGGCATGGCACAGTGCTATATTAGCACACTACCCCTCTGTTAAGAGAGGGGGGGTTAACGAGGGGTGGAAACTCAGGATACTTGACAACGAGGACTCTGAGTCAGCTAACATAAATCTATATAAGTCTGGAACAGTATTGGTACAGGGCAACCACAAACAGTTTCAGCTGGACTTTCAACTAATCAAAGAATTAGCCCAGCAGGAGAAGCTCTCCCTTGATAAAGATACCCCCACCCCAAGCGGGTCAGACCAGACCTCTTCATCATATAACCCCACAGACGAGCAACCCTCAGCAGACAGTCAACCTCCCAGTACAGAGCACTTCTCCCTCATTGAAATGAAGGATAAATTCACCCAGCTGGAGGTAAGGCAGGTGGAGCTGGAACAGCAGGTGATCACACTCCAGTCAGCACAGACCCAGACAACAGTCCAGCACAACAACCCCTTAACCAGACCAGGAGAGCTGGAGGTGGAGAGAGACATATCTGCACTCTGGACAGTGGTGAGACAACTTCAACAGGAGAAAGAGCAGAAGCAGGAGCAGAACAAAGCACTAGAGGAGAGGATCAGACTGCTGGAGGAGAGGGAGAGGGGGATGGAGGAGAGGATCAGACTGCTGGAGGAGAGGTTGAGGGGGATGGCATGTGACAGAGAACAACCCACTAGGGAGGTGGCCATCCCCACAGAGACGCCAGCAGAACAGCCCACCTCAGCACCGGACAAAAGTCTCAACACCACAGCAGAACAGTCCACACCAGACCCTGACCATAGAGTCAACATCACAGCAGAACAGACAAAAGAAAAACCCCAAGCCCAGCAGCTCTCACCCCCCCTGAGCACCCCCCCTGTCAGCCACCCTGATAGCCCTCCTGACAACCCCCCCACACCCACTGAGAACAAACACAAGACACAGATTGTTCTCCTTATGGACTCAAATGGGAAATATATAGAAGAAAAAAAACTTTTCCCCAAACACAGTGTGTCTAAACTCTGGTGTCCAAACACCCAGCGCGCCCTAGACCTTCTGTCTGAGGACAAACTAGGCTCACCTAGCCACATAATAATACACACAGGCACAAACGACCTGAGAGCACAGCAGGAAAGGGTGGCCACAGCACTGAAGGGAGTGATTGAAAAAGCTTCTTCTACTTTCCCCAATGCACAAGTGGTTATCTCCACCCTGCTACCACGAAAAGACTTCCACCCTGCTACAATACAGCGGGTAAACGCAAGCATTTCCCGTGACTGTGCCTCAAAACCAAATGTTTTCCTGGCCCACCACTCCACCCTGGACTTGAACAGCCTCTATGACCAGGTCCACCTCTATAAGGCAGCAGTGCCCACCTTTGCCCGGACTCTAAAGGACATCGCTCTCAAACGCAGCCCCAACACTTCACACAGGAGCAACAGATCAATAGACACCCCACCCAGACCAGCGAGACACCCTCTGTCACACCCTGGCCTTAGTATTCTTTGTTTTCTTTATTATTTTAGTTAGGTCAGGGTGTGACATGGGTTATGTTTGTGTTTTTGTCTTGTCTTGGGTGGTTGTAGTGTCATGGGGGATTTTGTTAGAGTGTATGGGTTTGTGTTGCGTGAATGTTTCTAGGGAAGTCTATGGTTGAGTGAATGTGTCTAGCTATGTCTATGGTTGCCTGAGTGGTTCTCAATCAGAAACAGATGTTTTTCATTTGTCTCTGATTGGGAGCCATATTTAAGGTGGCCATAGGCATCATGTATTTGTGGGTAATTGTCTATTGTTCTATGTTGCATGTGTGCACTAGTTCGTTATTAGCTTCACGTTCGTCTGTTTGTTGTTTTGTTTTCCTTCTTATAATAAAGAAGATGTATTTTGCACACGCTGCGCCTTGGTCATCTCTCTCTCCTGTAGACGATCGTGACAGAATTACCCACCAAAGGACCAAGCAGCGTGTGAAACGGCAACAGGACCCACCTACACAGGATTTCTGGACATGGGAGGACGAATTGGATGGTAAGGGACCTTGGGCTCAACCAGGAGAATATCGCCGCCCCAAAGCTGAGCTGGAGGCAGCGAAAGCAGAGAGGCGGCGATATGAGGAGGCAGCACGGAGGCAAGGCTGGAAGCCCGTGAGTACTACCCAAAAATTTATTGGGGGAGGCTAAGAGGTAGTGGGCCGAGGGCAGGTAGGAGACCTGCTCCCACTTCCCAGGCTAACCGTGGAGAGCGGGAGTACGGGCGGACACCGTGTTACGCAGTAGAGCGCACGGTGTCTCCTGTACGTGTTCATAGCCCGGTGCGGGTTATTCCACCTCCCCGCAGTGGTAGGGCTAGATTGGGCATTGAGCCAGGTGCCATGAAGCCGGCTCAACGCGTCTGGTCACCAGTGCGTCTCCTCGGGCCGGCTTACATGGCACCAGCCTTACGTATGGTGTCCCCGGTTCGCCTACATAGGCCGGTGCGGGTTATTCCACCTACCCGCACTGGTCGGGCGACGGGGAGCATACAACCAGGTAAGGTTGGGCAGGCTCAGTGCTCAAGGGAGCCAGTACGCCTGCACGGTCCGGTATTTCCGGCGCCACCTCCCCGCCCCAGCCCAGTACCACCAGTGCCTACACCACGCACCAGGCTTCCAGTGCGTCTTCAGAGCCCTGTTCCTCCTCCACGCACTCTCCCTGTGGTGCGTGTCTCCAGCCCATTACCACCAGTGCCTACACCACGCACCAAGCCTCCTGTGTGTCCCCAGAGTCCTGTGCGTCCTGTTGCTGCTCCCCGCACTAGCCTAAAGATGCGTGTCCTTAGCCCGGTACCTCCAGTTCCGGCGCCACGCACCAGGCCTATAGTGCGTTTCAGCCGGCCAGAGTCTGCCGTCTGCCCAGCGGCGTCTGAACTGTCCGTCTGCCAAGCGCCGCATGAACTGCCCGTCTGGACTGAGCCTTCAAAGCCGCCCGTCTGCCATGAGCCTTTAGAGCCTTCCGCCAGACAGGATCAGCCAGAGCCTTCCGCCAGACAGGATCAGCCAGAGCCTTCCGCCAGACAGGATCAGCCAGAGCCATCCGTCTACCCAGCGCCATCTGAGCCATCCGTCTACCCAGCGCCATCTGAGCCATCCGTCTACCCAGCGCCATCTGAGCCATCCGTCTACCCAGCGCCATCTGAGCCATCCGTCTGCACAGAGCCATTAGAGCCGCCCGTCTGTCCCGAGCCGTCAGAGCCGTTAGTCAGTCAGGAGCCGCTAGAGCCATTCGTCAGTCAGGATCTGCCAGAGCCGCCAACCAGACAGGATCTGCCAGAGCCGCCAACCAGACAGGATCTGCCAGAGCCGCCAACCAGACAGGATCTGCCAGAGCCGTCAGCCAGCCATGACCAGCCAGAGCCGTCAGCCAGCCATGACCAGCCAGAGCCGTCAGCCAGCCATGACCAGCCAGAGCCGTCAGCCAGCCATGACCAGCCAGAGCCGTCAGCCAGCCATGACCAGCCAGAGCCGTCAGCCAGCCATGACCAGCCAGAGCCGTCAGCCAGCCATGACCAGCCAGAGCCGTCAGCCAGCCATGACCAGCCAGAGCCGTCAGCCAGCCATGACCAGCCAGAGCCGCCAGCCAGCCAGGATCCGCCAGAGCCAGCCAGCCAGGATCCGCCCCTCAGTCCGGAGCTGTCGTCCTTCAGTCCGGTGCTGCCCCTTGTCCCGGTGCTGCCCCTTGTCCCGGTGCTGCCCCTTGTCCCGGTGCTGCCCCTTGTCCTGCTGAGGCCTATTATTTTAGGTGGGGGTATTTGGAGGGTGGCCATTTGGAGGAGGCTACCAAAGCGGGTATTGACAATGGTGGAGTGGGGGCCACGTCCCGCACCCGAGCCGCCGCCATGATGGGGCCCACCCCGGACCCTCCCCTTTCTATGTCAGTTTGTGCGGTCGGAGTCCGCACCTTTGGGGGGGGGGGGTACTGTCACACCCTGGCCTTAGTATTCTTTGTTTTCTTTATTATTTTAGTTAGGTCAGGGTGTGACATGGGGTATGTTTGTGTTTTTGTCTTGTCTTGGGTGGTTGTAGTGTCTAGGGGGATTTTGTTAGAGTGTATGGGTTTGTGTTGAGTGAATGTTTCTAGGGAAGTCTATGGTTGAGTGAATGTGTCTAGCTATGTCTATGGTTGCCTGAGTGGTTCTCAATCAGAAACAGATGTTTTTCATTTGTCTCTGATTGGGAGCCATATTTAAGGTGGCCATAGGCATCATGTATTTGTGGGTAATTGTCTATTGTTCTATGTTGCATGTGTGCACTAGTTCGTTATTAGCTTCACGTTCGTCTGTTTGTTGTTTTGTTTTCCTTCTTATAATAAAGAAGATGTATTTTGCACACGCTGCGCCTTGGTCATCTCTCTCTCCTGTAGACGATCGTGACACCCTCCAAGACCTGCAGGACCCCCCCGTGGACCTACACATAGAGGACCCACACCAAGAGGACTTACATCCAGACCACAGCACCCCCAGACACATCCACACCCCCACCCCAACCAATCAACACCCCCCCCCACATCAACCATGCCCACACCCCATTTAGGCCCCCTCAGATCAGACCTATGCCACTCCTGCCCACCCCATACACCTCACCCCCGCAAAGAGGGCATCAACATGGAAGTCACACATACGCCCAGGTAGTGAGCGGGCAAACAGGCCCAACCCCCACTCTTACACTCGCCCAAGCCAATGGCATGTACCAGATGCTCAGCAGGCTCTGCTCACACTTACTGGCCTGAGGCCAAACCACACGGCCAACAACATTGGACACTTTATGGAACAAAAAGCCTTCACTATATCATCCTGGAATATCCAAGGCCTGAGGTCATCTGCCTTTGGACTAAAGAGCAGGAACCCGGACTTCACCAAAGAAATCGGTAATGCAGACATTGTCATCCTGCAAGAAACATGGTATAGCGGAGACGGACCCACTGGTTGCCCTCTAGGTTACAGAGAGCTGGTAGTCCCATCCACCAAACTACCAGGTGTGAAACAGGGAAGGGACTCAGGGGGTATAATAGTTTGGTAAAGAGCAGACCTAACTCACTCCATTAAATTAATCAAAACAGGAACATTTTACATTTGGCTAGAAATTCAAAAGGAAATTATCTTAACAGAGAATAATGTCCTCCTGTGTGCTACCTATATCCCCCCACTAGAATCCCCATACTTTAATAAAGACAGCTTCTCCATCATGGAGGGGGA
>NC_092121.1:7589300-7609479 GCF_045679555.1 Salvelinus alpinus | reverse complement strand
ATTTACTGTCTCTCTGTTGTGTATGATGCCCTGGTTGAGGTATTGTTAGTGTATTTACTGTCTCTGTTGTGTATGATGCCCTGGTTGAGGTATTGTTAGTGTATTTACTGTCTCTGTTGTGTATGATGCCCTGGTTGAGGTATTGTTAGAGTATTTACTGTCTCTCTGTTGTGTATGATGCCCTGGTTGAGGTATTGTTAGAGTATTTACTGTCTCTCTGTTGTGTATGATGCCCTGGTTGCGGTATTGTTAGAGTATTTACTGTCTCTCTGTTGTGTATGATGCCCTGGTTGAGGTATTGTTAGAGTATTTACTGTCTCTCTGTTGTGTATGATGCCCTGGTTGCGGTATTGTTAGAGTATTTACTGTCTCTCTGTTGTGTATGATGCCCTGGTTGCGGTATTGTTAGAGTATTTACTGTCTCTCTGTTGTGTATGATGCTCTGGTTGCGGTATTGTTAGAGTATTTACTGTCTCTCTGTTGTGTATGATGCTCTGGTTGCGGTATTGTTAGAGTATTTACTGTCTCTCTGTTGTGTATGATGCTCTGGTTGCGGTATTGTTAGAGTATTTACTGTCTCTCTGTTGTGTATGATGCCCTGGTTGCGGTATTGTTAGAGTATTTACTGTCTCTCTGTTGTGTATGATGCTCTGGTTGCGGTATTGTTAGAGTATTTACTGTCTCTCTGTTGTGTATGATGCTCTGGTTGCGGTATTGTTAGAGTATTTACTGTCTCTGTTGTGTATGATGCCCTGGTTGAGGTATTGTTAGAGTATTTACTGTCTCTCTGTTGTGTATGATGCCCTGGTTGCGGTATTGTTAGAGTATTTACTGTCTCTCTGTTGTGTATGATGCCCTGGTTGCGGTATTGTTAGAGTATTTACTGTCTCTCTGTTGTGTATGATGCTCTGGTTGCGGTATTGTTAGAGTATTTACTGTCTCTGTTGTGTATGATGCCCTGGTTGAGGTATTGTTAGAGTATTTACTGTCTCTCTGTTGTGTATGATGCCCTGGTTGCGGTATTGTTAGAGTATTTACTGTCTCTCTGTTGTGTATGATGCCCTGGTTGAGGTATTGTTAGAGTATTTACTGTCTCTCTGTTGTGTATGATGCCCTGGTTGCGGTATTGTTAGAGTATTTACTGTCTCTCTGTTGTGTATGATGCCCTGGTTGCGGTATTGTTAGAGTATTTACTGTCTCTCTGTTGTGTATGATGCCCTGGTTGCGGTATTGTTAGAGTATTTACTGTCTCTCTGTTGTGTATGATGCCCTGGTTGCGGTATTGTTAGAGTATTTACTGTCTCTCTGTTGTGTATGATGCCCTGGTTGAGGTATTGTTAGAGTATTTACTGTCTCTGTTGTGTATGATGCCCTGGTTGAGGTATTGTTAGAGTATTTACTGTCTCTGTTGTGTATGATGCCCTGGTTGAGGTATTGTTAGAGTATTTACTGTCTCTCTGTTGTGTATGATGCCCTGGTTGCGGTATTGTTAGAGTATTTACTGTCTCTCTGTTGTGTATGATGCCCTGGTTGCGGTATTGTTAGAGTATTTACTGTCTCTCTGTTGTGTATGATGCCCTGGTTGCGGTATTGTTAGAGTATTTACTGTCTCTCTGTTGTGTATGATGCCCTGGTTGCGGTATTGTTAGAGTATTTACTGTCTCTCTGTTGTGTATGATGCCCTGGTTGCGGTATTGTTAGAGTATTTACTGTCTCTCTGTTGTATATGATGCCCTGGTTGAGGTATTGTTAGAGTATTTACTGTCTCTGTTGTGTATGATGCCCTGGTTGAGGTATTGTTAGAGTATTTACTGTCTCTGTTGTGTATGATGCCCTGGTTGAGGTATTGTTAGAGTATTTACTGTCTCTCTGTTGTGTATGATGCCCTGGTTGCAGTATTGTTAGAGTATTTACTGTCTCTCTGTTGTGTATGATGCCCTGGTTGCGGTATTGTTAGAGTATTTACTGTCTCTCTGTTGTGTATGATGCCCTGGTTGCGGTATTGTTAGAGTATTTACTGTCTCTCTGTTGTGTATGATGCCCTGGTTGCGGTATTGTTAGAGTATTTACTGTCTCTCTGTTGTGTATGATGCCCTGGTTGCGGTATTGTTAGAGTATTTACTGTCTCTCTGTTGTGTATGATGCCCTGGTTGCGGTATTGTTAGAGTATTTACTGTCTCTCTGTTGTGTATGATGCCCTGGTTGCGGTATTGTTAGAGTATTTACTGTCTCTCTGTTGTGTATGATGCCCTGGTTGAGGTATTGTTAGAGTATTTACTGTCTCTCTGTTGTGTATGATGCCCTGGTTGAGGTATTGTTAGAGTATTTACTGTCTCTCTGTTGTGTATGATGCCCTGGTTGAGGTATTGTTAGAGTATTTACTGTCTCTCTGTTGTGTATGATGCCCTGGTTGAGGTATTGTTAGAGTATTTACTGTCTCTCTGTTGTGTATGATGCCCTGGTTGCGGTATTGTTAGAGTATTTACTGTCTCTGTTGTGTATGATGCCCTGGTTGAGGTATTGTTAGAGTATTTACTGTCTCTCTGTTGTGTATGATGCCCTGGTTGAGGTATTGTTAGAGTATTTACTGTCTCTCTGTTGTGTATGATGCCCTGGTTGCGGTATTGTTAGAGTATTTACTGTCTCTCTGTTGTGTATGATGCCCTGGTTGAGGTATTGTTAGAGTATTTACTGTCTCTCTGTTGTGTATGATGCCCTGGTTGAGGTATTGTTAGAGTATTTACTGTCTCTCTGTTGTGTATGATGCCCTGGTTGCGGTATTGTTAGAGTATTTACTGTCTCTGTTGTGTATGATGCCCTGGTTGAGGTATTGTTAGAGTATTTACTGTCTCTCTGTTGTGTATGATGCCCTGGTTGAGGTATTGTTAGAGTATTTACTGTCTCTCTGTTGTGTATGATGCCCTGGTTGCGGTATTGTTAGAGTATTTACTGTCTCTGTTGTGTATGATGCCCTGGTTGAGGTATTGTTAGAGTATTTACTGTCTCTCTGTTGTGTATGATGCCCTGGTTGCGGTATTGTTAGCGTATTTACTGTCTCTCTGTTGTGTATGATGCTCTGGTTGAGATATTGTTAGAGTATTTACTGTCTCTCTGTTGTGTATGATGCCCTGGTTGCGGTATTGTTAGCGTATTTACTGTCTCTCTGTTGTGTATGATGCCCTGGTTGAGGTATTGTTAGAGTATTTACTGTCTCTCTGTTGTGTATGATGCCCTGGTTGCGGTATTGTTAGAGTATTTACTGTCTCTCTGTTGTGTATGATGCCCTGGTTGCGGTATTGTTAGAGTATTTACTGTCTCTAAGTTGTGTATGATGCCCTGGTTGCGGTATTGTTAGAGTATTTACTGTCTCTCTGTTGTGTATGATGCCCTGGTTGCGGTATTGTTAGAGTATTTACTGTCTCTCTGTTGTGTATGATGCTCTGGTTGCGGTATTGTTAGAGTATTTACTGTCTCTGTTGTGTATGATGCCCTGGTTGCGGTATTGTTAGAGTATTTACTGTCTCTGTTGTGTATGATGCCCTGGTTGAGGTATTGTTAGAGTATTTACTGTCTCTCTGTTGTGTATGATGCCCTGGTTGCGGTATTGTTAGAGTATTTACTGTCTCTCTGTTGTGTATGATGCCCTGGTTGAGGTATTGTTAGAGTATTTACTGTCTCTCTGTTGTGTATGATGCCCTGGTTGCGGTATTGTTAGAGTATTTACTGTCTCTCTGTTGTGTATGATGCCCTGGTTGCGGTATTGTTAGAGTATTTACTGTCTCTCTGTTGTGTATGATGCCCTGGTTGCGGTATTGTTAGAGTATTTACTGTCTCTCTGTTGTGTATGATGCCCTGGTTGCGGTATTGTTAGAGTATTTACTGTCTCTCTGTTGTGTATGATGCCCTGGTTGCGGTATTGTTAGAGTATTTACTGTCTCTCTGTTGTGTATGATGCCCTGGTTGCGGTATTGTTAGAGTATTTACTGTCTCTCTGTTGTGTATGATGCCCTGGTTGCGGTATTGTTAGAGTATTTACTGTCTCTCTGTTGTGTATGATGCCCTGGTTGAGGTATTGTTAGAGTATTTACTGTCTCTGTTGTGTATGATGCCCTGGTTGAGGTATTGTTAGAGTATTTACTGTCTCTCTGTTGTGTATGATGCCCTGGTTGCGGTATTGTTAGAGTATTTACTGTCTCTCTGTTGTGTATGATGCCCTGGTTGCGGTATTGTTAGAGTATTTACTGTCTCTCTGTTGTGTATGATGCCCTGGTTGCGGTATTGTTAGAGTATTTACTGTCTCTCTGTTGTGTATGATGCCCTGGTTGCGGTATTGTTAGAGTATTTACTGTCTCTCTGTTGTGTATGATGCCCTGGTTGCGGTATTGTTAGAGTATTTACTGTCTCTCTGTTGTGTATGATGCCCTGGTTGCGGTATTGTTAGAGTATTTACTGTCTCTCTGTTGTGTATGATGCCCTGGTTGCGGTATTGTTAGAGTATTTACTGTCTCTCTGTTGTGTATGATGCCCTGGTTGAGGTATTGTTAGAGTATTTACTGTCTCTCTGTTGTGTATGATGCCCTGGTTGAGGTATTGTTAGAGTATTTACTGTCTCTCTGTTGTGTATGATGCCCTGGTTGAGGTATTGTTAGAGTATTTACTGTCTCTCTGTTGTGTATGATGCCCTGGTTGAGGTATTGTTAGAGTATTTACTGTCTCTCTGTTGTGTATGATGCCCTGGTTGCGGTATTGTTAGAGTATTTACTGTCTCTGTTGTGTATGATGCCCTGGTTGAGGTATTGTTAGAGTATTTACTGTCTCTCTGTTGTGTATGATGCCCTGGTTGCGGTATTGTTAGAGTATTTACTGTCTCTCTGTTGTGTATGATGCCCTGGTTGAGGTATTGTTAGAGTATTTACTGTCTCTCTGTTGTGTATGATGCCCTGGTTGCGGTATTGTTAGAGTATTTACTGTCTCTGTTGTGTATGATGCCCTGGTTGAGGTATTGTTAGAGTATTTACTGTCTCTCTGTTGTGTATGATGCCCTGGTTGCGGTATTGTTAGCGTATTTACTGTCTCTCTGTTGTGTATGATGCTCTGGTTGAGGTATTGTTAGAGTATTTACTGTCTCTCTGTTGTGTATGATGCCCTGGTTGCGGTATTGTTAGCGTATTTACTGTCTCTCTGTTGTGTATGATGCCCTGGTTGAGGTATTGTTAGAGTATTTACTGTCTCTCTGTTGTGTATGATGCCCTGGTTGCGGTATTGTTAGAGTATTTACTGTCTCTCTGTTGTGTATGATGCCCTGGTTGCGGTATTGTTAGCGTATTTACTGTCTCTCTGTTGTGTATGATGCCCTGGTTGCGGTATTGTTAGAGTATTTACTGTCTCTCTGTTGTGTATGATGCCCTGGTTGCGGTATTGTTAGCGTATTTACTGTCTCTCTGTTGTGTATGATGCCCTGGTTGCGGTATTGTTAGAGTATTTACTGTCTCTCTGTTGTGTATGATGCCCTGGTTGCGGTATTGTTAGCGTATTTACTGTCTCTCTGTTGTGTATGATGCCCTGGTTGCGGTATTGTTAGAGTATTTACTGTCTCTCTGTTGTGTATGATGCCCTGGTTGCGGTATTGTTAGCGTATTTACTGTCTCTCTGTTGTGTATGATGCCCTGGTTGCGGTATTGTTAGAGTATTTACTGTCTCTCTGTTGTGTATGATGCCCTGGTTGAGGTATTGTTAGAGTATTTACTGTCTCTCTGTTGTGTATGATGCCCTGGTTGAGGTATTGTTAGAGTATTTACTGTCTCTCTGTTGTGTATGATGCCCTGGTTGAGGTATTGTTAGAGTATTTACTGTCTCTCTGTTGTGTATGATGCCCTGGTTGAGGTATTGTTAGAGTATTTACTGTCTCTCTGTTGTGTATGATGCCCTGGTTGCGGTATTGTTAGAGTATTTACTGTCTCTCTGTTGTGTATGATGCCCTGGTTGAGGTATTGTTAGAGTATTTACTGTCTCTCTGTTGTGTATGATGCCCTGGTTGCGGTATTGTTAGAGTATTTACTGTCTCTCTGTTGTGTATTATGCCCTGGTTGCGGTATTGTTAGAGTATTTACTGTCTCTCTGTTGTGTATGATGCCCTGGTTGCGGTATTGTTAGAGTATTTACTGTCTCTCTGTTGTGTATGATGCCCTGGTTGAGGTATTGTTAGAGTATTTACTGTCTCTCTGTTGTGTATGATGCCCTGGTTGAGGTATTGTTAGAGTATTTACTGTCTCTCTGTTGTGTATGATGCCCTGGTTGCGGTATTGTTAGCGTATTTACTGTCTCTCTGTTGTGTATGATGCCCTGGTTGCGGTATTGTTAGAGTATTTACTGTCTCTCTGTTGTGTATGATGCCCTGGTTGCGGTATTGTTAGAGTATTTACTGTCTCTGTTGTGTATGATGCCCTGGTTGCGGTATTGTTAGAGTATTTACTGTCTCTCTGTTGTGTATGATGCCCTGGTTGCGGTATTGTTAGCGTATTTACTGTCTCTCTGTTGTGTATGATGCCCTGGTTGCGGTATTGTTAGAGTATTTACTGTCTCTCTGTTGTGTATGATGCCCTGGTTGAGGTATTGTTAGAGTATTTACTGTCTCTCTGTTGTGTATGATGCCCTGGTTGAGGTATTGTTAGAGTATTTACTGTCTCTCTGTTGTGTATGATGCCCTGGTTGCGGTATTGTTAGAGTATTTACTGTCTCTCTGTTGTGTATGATGCCCTGGTTGAGGTATTGTTAGAGTATTTACTGTCTCTCTGTTGTGTATGATGCCCTGGTTGAGGTATTGTTAGAGTATTTACTGTCTCTCTGTTGTGTATGATGCCCTGGTTGCGGTATTGTTAGAGTATTTACTGTCTCTGTTGTGTATGATGCCCTGGTTGAGGTATTGTTAGAGTATTTACTGTCTCTCTGTTGTGTATGATGCCCTGGTTGAGGTATTGTTAGAGTATTTACTGTCTCTCTGTTGTGTATGATGCCCTGGTTGCGGTATTGTTAGAGTATTTACTGTCTCTGTTGTGTATGATGCCCTGGTTGAGGTATTGTTAGAGTATTTACTGTCTCTCTGTTGTGTATGATGCCCTGGTTGCGGTATTGTTAGCGTATTTACTGTCTCTCTGTTGTGTATGATGCTCTGGTTGAGGTATTGTTAGAGTATTTACTGTCTCTCTGTTGTGTATGATGCCCTGGTTGCGGTATTGTTAGCGTATTTACTGTCTCTCTGTTGTGTATGATGCCCTGGTTGAGGTATTGTTAGAGTATTTACTGTCTCTCTGTTGTGTATGATGCCCTGGTTGCGGTATTGTTAGAGTATTTACTGTCTCTCTGTTGTGTATGATGCCCTGGTTGCGGTATTGTTAGCGTATTTACTGTCTCTCTGTTGTGTATGATGCCCTGGTTGCGGTATTGTTAGAGTATTTACTGTCTCTCTGTTGTGTATGATGCCCTGGTTGCGGTATTGTTAGCGTATTTACTGTCTCTCTGTTGTGTATGATGCCCTGGTTGCGGTATTGTTAGAGTATTTACTGTCTCTCTGTTGTGTATGATGCCCTGGTTGCGGTATTGTTAGAGTATTTACTGTCTCTGTTGTGTATGATGCCCTGGTTGCGGTATTGTTAGAGTATTTACTGTCTCTCTCTTGTGTATGATGCCCTGGTTGCGGTATTGTTAGCGTATTTACTGTCTCTCTGTTGTGTATGATGCCCTGGTTGCGGTATTGTTAGAGTATTTACTGTCTCTCTGTTGTGTATGATGCCCTGGTTGAGTTATTGTTAGAGTATTTACTGTCTCTCTGTTGTGTATGATGCCCTGGTTGAGGTATTGTTAGAGTATTTACTGTCTCTCTGTTGTGTATGATGCCCTGGTTGAGGTATTGTTAGAGTATTTACTGTCTCTCTGTTGTGTATGATGCCCTGGTTGAGGTATTGTTAGAGTATTTACTGTCTCTCTGTTGTGTATGATGCCCTGGTTGCGGTATTGTTAGAGTATTTACTGTCTCTGTTGTGTATGATGCCCTGGTTGAGGTATTGTTAGAGTATTTACTGTCTCTCTGTTGTGTATGATGCCCTGGTTGCGGTATTGTTAGAGTATTTACTGTCTCTCTGTTGTGTATGATGCCCTGGTTGCGGTATTGTTAGAGTATTTACTGTCTCTCTGTTGTGTATGATGCCCTGGTTGCGGTATTGTTAGAGTATTTACTGTCTCTCTGTTGTGTATGATGCCCTGGTTGCGATATTGTTAGAGTATTTACTGTCTCTCTGTTGTGTATGATGCCCTGGTTGAGGTATTGTTAGAGTATTTACTGTCTCTCTGTTGTGTATGATGCCCTGGTTGAGGTATTGTTAGAGTATTTACTGTCTCTCTGTTGTGTATGATGCCCTGGTTGCGGTATTGTTAGAGTATTTACTGTCTCTCTGTTGTGTATGATGCCCTGGTTGCGGTATTGTTAGCGTATTTACTGTCTCTCTGTTGTGTATGATGCCCTGGTTGCGGTATTGTTAGAGTATTTACTGTCTCTCTGTTGTGTATGATGCCCTGGTTGCGGTATTGTTAGAGTATTTACTGTCTCTCTGTTGTGTATGATGCCCTGGTTGCGGTATTGTTAGCGTATTTACTGTCTCTCTGTTGTGTATGATGCCCTGGTTGCGGTATTGTTAGAGTATTTACTGTCTCTCTGTTGTGTATGATGCCCTGGTTGCGGTATTGTTAGCGTATTTACTGTCTCTCTGTTGTGTATGATGCCCTGGTTGCGGTATTGTTAGAGTATTTACTGTCTCTCTGTTGTGTATGATGCCCTGGTTGCGGTATTGTTAGCGTATTTACTGTCTCTCTGTTGTGTATGATGCCCTGGTTGCGGTATTGTTAGAGTATTTACTGTCTCTCTGTTGTGTATGATGCCCTGGTTGCGGTATTGTTAGCGTATTTACTGTCTCTCTGTTGTGTATGATGCCCTGGTTGCGGTATTGTTAGAGTATTTACTGTCTCTCTGTTGTGTATGATGCCCTGGTTGAGGTATTGTTAGAGTATTTACTGTCTCTCTGTTGTGTATGATGCCCTGGTTGAGGTATTGTTAGAGTATTTACTGTCTCTCTGTTGTGTATGATGCCCTGGTTGAGGTATTGTTAGAGTATTTACTGTCTCTCTGTTGTGTATGATGCCCTGGTTGAGGTATTGTTAGAGTATTTACTGTCTCTCTGTTGTGTATGATGCCCTGGTTGCGGTATTGTTAGAGTATTTACTGTCTCTCTGTTGTGTATGATGCCCTGGTTGAGGTATTGTTAGAGTATTTACTGTCTCTCTGTTGTGTATGATGCCCTGGTTGCGGTATTGTTAGAGTATTTACTGTCTCTCTGTTGTGTATTATGCCCTGGTTGCGGTATTGTTAGAGTATTTACTGTCTCTCTGTTGTGTATGATGCCCTGGTTGCGGTATTGTTAGAGTATTTACTGTCTCTCTGTTGTGTATGATGCCCTGGTTGAGGTATTGTTAGAGTATTTACTGTCTCTCTGTTGTGTATGATGCCCTGGTTGAGGTATTGTTAGAGTATTTACTGTCTCTCTGTTGTGTATGATGCCCTGGTTGCGGTATTGTTAGCGTATTTACTGTCTCTCTGTTGTGTATGATGCCCTGGTTGCGGTATTGTTAGAGTATTTACTGTCTCTCTGTTGTGTATGATGCCCTGGTTGCGGTATTGTTAGAGTATTTACTGTCTCTGTTGTGTATGATGCCCTGGTTGCGGTATTGTTAGAGTATTTACTGTCTCTCTGTTGTGTATGATGCCCTGGTTGCGGTATTGTTAGCGTATTTACTGTCTCTCTGTTGTGTATGATGCCCTGGTTGCGGTATTGTTAGAGTATTTACTGTCTCTCTGTTGTGTATGATGCCCTGGTTGAGGTATTGTTAGAGTATTTACTGTCTCTCTGTTGTGTATGATGCCCTGGTTGAGGTATTGTTAGAGTATTTACTGTCTCTCTGTTGTGTATGATGCCCTGGTTGCGGTATTGTTAGAGTATTTACTGTCTCTCTGTTGTGTATGATGCCCTGGTTGAGGTATTGTTAGAGTATTTACTGTCTCTCTGTTGTGTATGATGCCCTGGTTGAGGTATTGTTAGAGTATTTACTGTCTCTCTGTTGTGTATGATGCCCTGGTTGCGGTATTGTTAGAGTATTTACTGTCTCTGTTGTGTATGATGCCCTGGTTGAGGTATTGTTAGAGTATTTACTGTCTCTCTGTTGTGTATGATGCCCTGGTTGAGGTATTGTTAGAGTATTTACTGTCTCTCTGTTGTGTATGATGCCCTGGTTGCGGTATTGTTAGAGTATTTACTGTCTCTGTTGTGTATGATGCCCTGGTTGAGGTATTGTTAGAGTATTTACTGTCTCTCTGTTGTGTATGATGCCCTGGTTGCGGTATTGTTAGCGTATTTACTGTCTCTCTGTTGTGTATGATGCTCTGGTTGAGGTATTGTTAGAGTATTTACTGTCTCTCTGTTGTGTATGATGCCCTGGTTGCGGTATTGTTAGCGTATTTACTGTCTCTCTGTTGTGTATGATGCCCTGGTTGAGGTATTGTTAGAGTATTTACTGTCTCTCTGTTGTGTATGATGCCCTGGTTGCGGTATTGTTAGAGTATTTACTGTCTCTCTGTTGTGTATGATGCCCTGGTTGCGGTATTGTTAGCGTATTTACTGTCTCTCTGTTGTGTATGATGCCCTGGTTGCGGTATTGTTAGAGTATTTACTGTCTCTCTGTTGTGTATGATGCCCTGGTTGCGGTATTGTTAGCGTATTTACTGTCTCTCTGTTGTGTATGATGCCCTGGTTGCGGTATTGTTAGAGTATTTACTGTCTCTCTGTTGTGTATGATGCCCTGGTTGCGGTATTGTTAGAGTATTTACTGTCTCTGTTGTGTATGATGCCCTGGTTGCGGTATTGTTAGAGTATTTACTGTCTCTCTCTTGTGTATGATGCCCTGGTTGCGGTATTGTTAGCGTATTTACTGTCTCTCTGTTGTGTATGATGCCCTGGTTGCGGTATTGTTAGAGTATTTACTGTCTCTCTGTTGTGTATGATGCCCTGGTTGAGGTATTGTTAGAGTATTTACTGTCTCTCTGTTGTGTATGATGCCCTGGTTGAGGTATTGTTAGAGTATTTACTGTCTCTCTGTTGTGTATGATGCCCTGGTTGAGGTATTGTTAGAGTATTTACTGTCTCTCTGTTGTGTATGATGCCCTGGTTGAGGTATTGTTAGAGTATTTACTGTCTCTCTGTTGTGTATGATGCCCTGGTTGCGGTATTGTTAGAGTATTTACTGTCTCTGTTGTGTATGATGCCCTGGTTGAGGTATTGTTAGAGTATTTACTGTCTCTCTGTTGTGTATGATGCCCTGGTTGCGGTATTGTTAGAGTATTTACTGTCTCTCTGTTGTGTATGATGCCCTGGTTGCGGTATTGTTAGCGTATTTACTGTCTCTCTGTTGTGTATGATGCTCTGGTTGAGGTATTGTTAGAGTATTTACTGTCTCTCTGTTGTGTATGATGCCCTGGTTGCGGTATTGTTAGCGTATTTACTGTCTCTCTGTTGTGTATGATGCCCTGGTTGAGGTATTGTTAGAGTATTTACTGTCTCTCTGTTGTGTATGATGCCCTGGTTGCGGTATTGTTAGAGTATTTACTGTCTCTCTGTTGTGTATGATGCCCTGGTTGCGGTATTGTTAGCGTATTTACTGTCTCTCTGTTGTGTATGATGCCCTGGTTGCGGTATTGTTAGAGTATTTACTGTCTCTCTGTTGTGTATGATGCCCTGGTTGCGGTATTGTTAGCGTATTTACTGTCTCTCTGTTGTGTATGATGCCCTGGTTGCGGTATTGTTAGAGTATTTACTGTCTCTCTGTTGTGTATGATGCCCTGGTTGCGGTATTGTTAGAGTATTTACTGTCTCTGTTGTGTATGATGCCCTGGTTGCGGTATTGTTAGAGTATTTACTGTCTCTCTGTTGTGTATGATGCCCTGGTTGCGGTATTGTTAGCGTATTTACTGTCTCTCTGTTGTGTATGATGCCCTGGTTGCGGTATTGTTAGAGTATTTACTGTCTCTCTGTTGTGTATGATGCCCTGGTTGAGGTATTGTTAGAGTATTTACTGTCTCTCTGTTGTGTATGATGCCCTGGTTGAGGTATTGTTAGAGTATTTACTGTCTCTCTGTTGTGTATGATGCCCTGGTTGAGGTATTGTTAGAGTATTTACTGTCTCTCTGTTGTGTATGATGCCCTGGTTGAGGTATTGTTAGAGTATTTACTGTCTCTCTGTTGTGTATGATGCCCTGGTTGCGGTATTGTTAGAGTATTTACTGTCTCTCTGTTGTGTATGATGCCCTGGTTGAGGTATTGTTAGAGTATTTACTGTCTCTCTGTTGTGTATGATGCCCTGGTTGCGGTATTGTTAGAGTATTTACTGTCTCTCTGTTGTGTATGATGCCCTGGTTGCGGTATTGTTAGAGTATTTACTGTCTCTCTGTTGTGTATGATGCCCTGGTTGCGGTATTGTTAGAGTATTTACTGTCTCTCTGTTGTGTATGATGCCCTGGTTGAGGTATTGTTAGAGTATTTACTGTCTCTCTGTTGTGTATGATGCCCTGGTTGAGGTATTGTTAGAGTATTTACTGTCTCTCTGTTGTGTATGATGCCCTGGTTGCGGTATTGTTAGCGTATTTACTGTCTCTCTGTTGTGTATGATGCCCTGGTTGCGGTATTGTTAGAGTATTTACTGTCTCTCTGTTGTGTATGATGCCCTGGTTGCGGTATTGTTAGAGTATTTACTGTCTCTGTTGTGTATGATGCCCTGGTTGCGGTATTGTTAGAGTATTTACTGTCTCTCTGTTGTGTATGATGCCCTGGTTGCGGTATTGTTAGAGTATTTACTGTCTCTGTTGTGTATGATGCCCTGGTTGCGGTATTGTTAGAGTATTTACTGTCTCTGTTGTGTATGATGCCCTGGTTGCGGTATTGTTAGAGTATTTACTGTCTCTCTGTTGTGTATGATGCCCTGGTTGCGGTATTGTTAGCGTATTTACTGTCTCTCTGTTGTGTATGATGCCCTGGTTGCGGTATTGTTAGAGTATTTACTGTCTCTCTGTTGTGTATGATGCCCTGGTTGAGGTATTGTTAGAGTATTTACTGTCTCTCTGTTGTGTATGATGCCCTGGTTGAGGTATTGTTAGAGTATTTACTGTCTCTCTGTTGTGTATGATGCCCTGGTTGAGGTATTGTTAGAGTATTTACTGTCTCTCTGTTGTGTATGATGCCCTGGTTGAGGTATTGTTAGAGTATTTACTGTCTCTCTGTTGTGTATGATGCCCTGGTTGCGGTATTGTTAGAGTATTTACTGTCTCTCTGTTGTGTATGATGCCCTGGTTGAGGTATTGTTAGAGTATTTACTGTCTCTCTGTTGTGTATGATGCCCTGGTTGCGGTATTGTTAGAGTATTTACTGTCTCTCTGTTGTGTATGATGCCCTGGTTGAGGTATTGTTAGAGTATTTACTGTCTCTCTGTTGTGTATGATGCCCTGGTTGCGGTATTGTTAGCGTATTTACTGTCTCTCTGTTGTGTATGATGCCCTGGTTGCGGTATTGTTAGAGTATTTACTGTCTCTCTGTTGTGTATGATGCTCTGGTTGCGGTATTGTTAGAGTATTTACTGTCTCTCTGTTGTGTATGATGCCCTGGTTGCGGTATTGTTAGAGTATTTACTGTCTCTCTGTTGTGTATGATGCTCTGGTTGCGGTATTGTTAGAGTATTTACTGTCTCTCTGTTGTGTATGATGCTCTGGTTGCGGTATTGTTAGAGTATTTACTGTCTCTGTTGTGTATGATGCCCTGGTTGAGGTATTGTTAGAGTATTTACTGTCTCTCTGTTGTGTATGATGCCCTGGTTGCGGTATTGTTAGAGTATTTACTGTCTCTCTGTTGTGTATGATGCCCTGGTTGCGGTATTGTTAGAGTATTTACTGTCTCTCTGTTGTGTATGATGCCCTGGTTGCGGTATTGTTAGAGTATTTACTGTCTCTCTGTTGTGTATGATGC
Organism: Salvelinus alpinus; assembly: GCF_045679555.1. NCBI lineage: Eukaryota > Metazoa > Chordata > Actinopteri > Salmoniformes > Salmonidae > Salvelinus > Salvelinus alpinus. The sequence goes on along the minus strand of NC_092121.1, from coordinate 7,595,368 downwards.
TCTGGTTGCGGTATTGTTAGAGTATTTACTGTCTCTGTTGTGTATGATGCCCTGGTTGAGGTATTGTTAGAGTATTTACTGTCTCTCTGTTGTGTATGATGCCCTGGTTGCAGTATTGTTAGAGTATTTACTCTCTCTCTGTTGTGTATGATGCCCTGGTTGAGGTATTGTTAGAGTATTTACTGTCTCTCTGTTGTGTATGATGCCCTGGTTGCGGTATTGTTAGAGTATTTACTGTCTCTCTGTTGTGTATGATGCCCTGGTTGCGGTATTGTTAGAGTATTTACTGTCTCTCTGTTGTGTATGATGCCCTGGTTGCGGTATTGTTAGAGTATTTACTGTCTCTCTGTTGTGTATGATGCCCTGGTTGCGGTATTGTTAGAGTATTTACTGTCTCTCTGTTGTGTATGATGCCCTGGTTGCGGTATTGTTAGAGTATTTACTGTCTCTCTGTTGTGTATGATGCCCTGGTTGCGGTATTGTTAGAGTATTTACTGTCTCTCTGTTGTGTATGATGCCCTGGTTGCGGTATTGTTAGAGTATTTACTGTCTCTCTGTTGTGTATGATGCCCTGGTTGAGGTATTGTTAGAGTATTTACTGTCTCTGTTGTGTATGATGCCCTGGTTGAGGTATTGTTAGAGTATTTACTGTCTCTGTTGTGTATGATGCCCTGGTTGAGGTATTGTTAGAGTATTTACTGTCTCTCTGTTGTGTATGATGCCCTGGTTGCGGTATTGTTAGAGTATTTACTGTCTCTCTGTTGTGTATGATGCCCTGGTTGCGGTATTGTTAGAGTATTTACTGTCTCTCTGTTGTGTATGATGCCCTGGTTGCGGTATTGTTAGAGTATTTACTGTCTCTCTGTTGTGTATGATGCCCTGGTTGCGGTATTGTTAGAGTATTTACTGTCTCTCTGTTGTGTATGATGCCCTGGTTGAGGTATTGTTAGAGTATTTACTGTCTCTCTGTTGTGTATGATGCCCTGGTTGAGGTATTGTTAGAGTATTTACTGTCTCTCTGTTGTGTATGATGCCCTGGTTGAGGTATTGTTAGAGTATTTACTGTCTCTCTGTTGTGTATGATGCCCTGGTTGAGGTATTGTTAGAGTATTTACTGTCTCTCTGTTGTGTATGATGCCCTGGTTGAGGTATTGTTAGAGTATTTACTGTCTCTCTGTTGTGTATGATGCCCTGGTTGCGGTATTGTTAGAGTATTTACTGTCTCTCTGTTGTGTATGATGCCCTGGTTGAGGTATTGTTAGAGTATTTACTGTCTCTGTTGTGTATGATGCCCTGGTTGAGGTATTGTTAGAGTATTTACTGTCTCTCTGTTGTGTATGATGCCCTGGTTGAGGTATTGTTAGAGTATTTACTGTCTCTCTGTTGTGTATGATGCCCTGGTTGCGGTATTGTTAGAGTATTTACTGTCTCTCTGTTGTGTATGATGCCCTGGTTGCGGTATTGTTAGAGTATTTACTGTCTCTGTTGTGTATGATGCCCTGGTTGAGGTATTGTTAGAGTATTTACTGTCTCTCTGTTGTGTATGATGCCCTGGTTGCGGTATTGTTAGCGTATTTACTGTCTCTCTGTTGTGTATGATGCTCTGGTTGAGGTATTGTTAGAGTATTTACTGTCTCTCTGTTGTGTATGATGCCCTGGTTGCGGTATTGTTAGCGTATTTACTGTCTCTCTGTTGTGTATGATGCCCTGGTTGAGGTATTGTTAGAGTATTTACTGTCTCTCTGTTGTGTATGATGCCCTGGTTGCGGTATTGTTAGAGTATTTACTGTCTCTCTGTTGTGTATGATGCCCTGGTTGCGGTATTGTTAGCGTATTTACTGTCTCTCTGTTGTGTATGATGCCCTGGTTGCGGTATTGTTAGAGTATTTACTGTCTCTCTGTTGTGTATGATGCCCTGGTTGCGGTATTGTTAGCGTATTTACTGTCTCTCTGTTGTTTATGATGCCCTGGTTGCGGTATTGTTAGAGTATTTACTGTCTCTCTGTTGTGTATGATGCCCTGGTTGCGGTATTGTTAGAGTATTTACTGTCTCTGTTGTGTATGATGCCCTGGTTGCGGTATTGTTAGAGTATTTACTGTCTCTCTGTTGTGTATGATGCCCTGGTTGCGGTATTGTTAGTGTATTTACTGTCTCTCTGTTGTGTATGATGCCCTGGTTGCGGTATTGTTAGAGTATTTACTGTCTCTCTGTTGTGTATGATGCCCTGGTTGAGGTATTGTTAGAGTATTTACTGTCTCTCTGTTGTGTATGATGCCCTGGTTGAGGTATTGTTAGAGTATTTACTGTCTCTCTGTTGTGTATGATGCCCTGGTTGAGGTATTGTTAGAGTATTTACTGTCTCTCTGTTGTGTATGATGCCCTGGTTGCGGTATTGTTAGAGTATTTACTGTCTCTCTGTTGTGTATGATGCCCTGGTTGCGGTATTGTTAGAGTATTTACTGTCTCTCTGTTGTGTATGATGCCCTGGTTGCGGTATTGTTAGAGTATTTACTGTCTCTCTGTTGTGTATGATGCCCTGGTTGCGGTATTGTTAGAGTATTTACTGTCTCTCTGTTGTGTATGATGCCCTGGTTGAGGTATTGTTAGAGTATTTACTGTCTCTGTTGTGTATGATGCCCTGGTTGAGGTATTGTTAGAGTATTTACTGTCTCTGTTGTGTATGATGCCCTGGTTGAGGTATTGTTAGAGTATTTACTGTCTCTCTGTTGTGTATGATGCCCTGGTTGCGGTATTGTTAGAGTATTTACTGTCTCTCTGTTGTGTATGATGCCCTGGTTGCGGTATTGTTAGAGTATTTACTGTCTCTCTGTTGTGTATGATGCCCTGGTTGAGGTATTGTTAGAGTATTTACTGTCTCTCTGTTGTGTATGATGCCCTGGTTGCGGTATTGTTAGAGTATTTACTGTCTCTCTGTTGTGTATGATGCCCTGGTTGAGGTATTGTTAGAGTATTTACTGTCTCTCTGTTGTGTATGATGCCCTGGTTGAGGTATTGTTAGAGTATTTACTGTCTCTCTGTTGTGTATGATGCCCTGGTTGAGGTATTGTTAGAGTATTTACTGTCTCTCTGTTGTGTATGATGCCCTGGTTGAGGTATTGTTAGAGTATTTACTGTCTCTCTGTTGTGTATGATGCCCTGGTTGAGGTATTGTTAGAGTATTTACTGTCTCTCTGTTGTGTATGATGCCCTGGTTGCGGTATTGTTAGAGTATTTACTGTCTCTCTGTTGTGTATGATGCCCTGGTTGCGGTATTGTTAGAGTATTTACTGTCTCTCTGTTGTGTATGATGCCCTGGTTGCGGTATTGTTAGAGTATTTACTGTCTCTCTGTTGTGTATGATGCCCTGGTTGAGGTATTGTTAGAGTATTTACTGTCTCTGTTGTGTATGATGCCCTGGTTGAGGTATTGTTAGAGTATTTACTGTCTCTGTTGTGTATGATGCCCTGGTTGAGGTATTGTTAGAGTATTTACTGTCTCTCTGTTGTGTATGATGCCCTGGTTGCGGTATTGTTAGAGTATTTACTGTCTCTCTGTTGTGTATGATGCCCTGGTTGCGGTATTGTTAGAGTATTTACTGTCTCTCTGTTGTGTATGATGCCCTGGTTGCGGTATTGTTAGAGTATTTACTGTCTCTCTGTTGTGTATGATGCCCTGTTTGCGGTATTGTTAGAGTATTTACTGTCTCTCTGTTGTGTATGATGCCCTGGTTGCGGTATTGTTAGAGTATTTACTGTCTCTCTGTTGTGTATGATGCCCTGGTTGAGGTATTGTTAGAGTATTTACTGTCTCTCTGTTGTGTATGATGCCCTGGTTGAGGTATTGTTAGAGTATTTACTGTCTCTCTGTTGTGTATGATGCCCTGGTTGAGGTATTGTTAGAGTATTTACTGTCTCTCTGTTGTGTATGATGCCCTGGTTGAGGTATTGTTAGAGTATTTACTGTCTCTCTGTTGTGTATGATGCCCTTGTTGAGGTATTGTTAGAGTATTTACTGTCTCTCTGTTGTGTATGATGCCCTGGTTGCGGTATTGTTAGAGTATTTACTGTCTCTCTGTTGTGTATGATGCCCTGGTTGAGGTATTGTTAGAGTATTTACTGTCTCTGTTGTGTATGATGCCCTGGTTGAGGTATTGTTAGAGTATTTACTGTCTCTCTGTTGTGTATGATGCCCTGGTTGAGGTATTGTTAGAGTATTTACTGTCTCTCTGTTGTGTATGATGCCCTGGTTGCGGTATTGTTAGAGTATTTACTGTCTCTCTGTTGTGTATGATGCCCTGGTTGCGGTATTGTTAGAGTATTTACTGTCTCTGTTGTGTATGATGCCCTGGTTGAGGTATTGTTAGAGTATTTACTGTCTCTCTGTTGTGTATGATGCCCTGGTTGCGGTATTGTTAGAGTATTTACTGTCTCTCTGTTGTGTATGATGCCCTGGTTGCGGTATTGTTAGAGTATTTACTGTCTCTCTGTTGTGTATGATGCCCTGGTTGCGGTATTGTTAGAGTATTTACTGTCTCTCTGTTGTGTATGATGCCCTGGTTGCGGTATTATTAGAGTATTTACTGTCTCTCTGTTGTGTATGATGCCCTGGTTGCGGTATTGTTAGAGTATTTACTGTCTCTCTGTTGTGTATGATGCCCTGGTTGAGGTATTGTTAGAGTATTTACTGTCTCTCTGTTGTGTATGATGCCCTGGTTGAGGTATTGTTAGAGTATTTACTGTCTCTCTGTTGTGTATGATGCCCTGGTTGAGGTATTGTTAGAGTATTTACTGTCTCTCTGTTGTGTATGATGCCCTGGTTGAGGTATTGTTAGAGTATTTACTGTCTCTCTGTTGTGTATGATGCCCTGGTTGAGGTATTGTTAGAGTATTTACTGTCTCTCTGTTGTGTATGATGCCCTGGTTGCGGTATTGTTAGAGTATTTACTGTCTCTCTGTTGTGTATGATGCCCTGGTTGAGGTATTGTTAGAGTATTTACTGTCTCTGTTGTGTATGATGCCCTGGTTGAGGTATTGTTAGAGTATTTACTGTCTCTCTGTTGTGTATGATGCCCTGGTTGAGGTATTGTTAGAGTATTTACTGTCTCTCTGTTGTGTATGATGCCCTGGTTGCGGTATTGTTAGAGTATTTACTGTCTCTCTGTTGTGTATGATGCCCTGGTTGCGGTATTGTTAGAGTATTTACTGTCTCTGTTGTGTATGATGCCCTAGTTGAGGTATTGTTAGAGTATTTACTGTCTCTCTGTTGTGTATGATGCCCTGGTTGCGGTATTGTTAGCGTATTTACTGTCTCTCTGTTGTGTATGATGCTCTGGTTGAGGTATTGTTAGAGTATTTACTGTCTCTCTGTTGTGTATGATGCCCTGGTTGAGGTATTGTTAGAGTATTTACTGTCTCTCTGTTGTGTATGATGCCCTGGTTGAGGTATTGTTAGAGTATTTACTGTCTCTCTGTTGTGTATGATGCCCTGGTTGAGGTATTGTTAGAGTATTTACTGTCTCTCTGTTGTGTATGATGCCCTGGTTGCGGTATTGTTAGAGTATTTACTGTCTCTCTGTTGTGTATGATGCCCTGGTTGAGGTATTGTTAGAGTATTTACTGTCTCTGTTGTGTATGATGCCCTGGTTGAGGTATTGTTAGAGTATTTACTGTCTCTCTGTTGTGTATGATGCCCTGGTTGAGGTATTGTTAGAGTATTTACTGTCTCTCTGTTGTGTATGATGCCCTGGTTGCGGTATTGTTAGAGTATTTACTGTCTCTCTGTTGTGTATGATGCCCTGGTTGCGGTATTGTTAGAGTATTTACTGTCTCTGTTGTGTATGATGCCCTGGTTGAGGTATTGTTAGAGTATTTACTGTCTCTCTGTTGTGTATGATGCCCTGGTTGCGGTATTGTTAGCGTATTTACTGTCTCTCTGTTGTGTATGATGCTCTGGTTGAGGTATTGTTAGAGTATTTACTGTCTCTCTGTTGTGTATGATGCCCTGGTTGCGGTATTGTTAGCGTATTTACTGTCTCTCTGTTGTGTATGATGCCCTGGTTGCGGTATTG
>NC_092121.1:7564300-7584300 GCF_045679555.1 Salvelinus alpinus | reverse complement strand
GCAGCTACTTCTCACGGGGGCGCGCCTGAGTGAGCTCGTGACACTCTGCCAGACCCCTGACTCAATCAGCTCTCATTCCTTCATCCTTCACAGTAGAAGCATCAAACAAGGTTCTAAAGACTGTTGACATCTAGTGGAAGCCGTAGGAAGTGCAATATGACCCCACAGACACTGTATATTGGATAGGCAAACCTACAAACCTCAGATTTCCCACTTCCTGGTTGGATTTTTTTTCAGGTTTTTGCCTGCCATATGAGTTCTGTTATACTCACAGACATAATTCAAACAGTTTTAGAAACTTCAGAGTGTTTTCTATCCAAATCTACTCATAATATGCATATCTTAGCTTCTGGGCCTGAGTAGCAGGCAGTTTACTCTGGGCACCTTATTCATCCAAGCTACTCAATACTGCCCCCAGCCATAATAATGAGGCAGAACCTGATGTTATTTCAAAAGGCCCTCTTCACTCATTTAGAGAGAGAGAGAGCGAGATCACTCTTGGATCTGAATCCCTATGAATGATCACGTCTAGTTTAAGGGCTTGACTCATCCCTTAGGAGGTGTGTGTGTGTTGGGCAGGGGCGTGGATCTGTGATGGTATATGTTTGCTGATGTGTATGTTTATTGATGAAGGAGGATCATTTGTTTACCGTACCTGTCTTTAGTCAACAGTACATGTTTACCTGGCTCTCTACTATGTGGGTCATGTATGTTCAGCAGCTAAAACCAGCCTAGCAGTGCATGGCTTGCTAGAAGGAGTAAGCACAGGTTCTGTAATTTCACTTTGCAAAGTCTAGCTAGGTTGAACCAAGGGATTGACGTGGTGTTTCTTGTTAGAGCGAGGTCTGGAGAGTGTCTCGCCAAGTACCATTAGCTCCCTATAGATCTGCCTCTGTAAAGTGAGGGTTAGCTGGCTCTATGTGTTCGACCTGGCTACCGTGTGTGTGTTGTTGAGTGTAGCTGTGTGTGTGTGTGTTCTCTGTGTGTGTGTTGTTTAGCTGAGTTAGCCGTGGCATCCAGTGGAGTGTGTCTGGCTAATTTGTGTGGGAGCAGGGTTCCCTGGGGAGTGTTTGCGTGGGAGTGGAACAGAGGCCCTCCACGCAGCCCACCTTGGCCTCCGGGGGCCGGGGCCCAGCGTCTGGAGGGTGTGTGGGCCCTGAGAGCCTCCTCCAACCCTCGCTCCAGGCCACTCTCAGGGGGACACCAGTCACCCACTCACCCCTGCTGACGTTAGGCTCTGCTACGCTCAGCACACAGGGGCCAGGCTGGAGGGCCAGGCAGGGCAGGTGACACATGCTCTCAGTGTATGAGCACACATGCCCACACAGTTTATCAAACTCAAGAGACAGAAATGTGGTATATTTTAGATAGAACGCACACTTTTGAAAAAGACGCTTTATCAAATACGTAGCAACTTAGCCAGCATTACTTCACCTGCCTGTTCTCAGAGATGTCCGTCTTACCTAGTTAGAACAGGAATGACACATTATGTTTTTAGAAGTCTCACAAAGCCATTACTAGCTTTATAGAAGTAGCATGAAGAAGACATATCCCCAACGCCTCACCTGCTGTCGCCTGCTCTGACCGTCTCAGGCCCAGCAGCTCCCTAAGGAGCTGGCCTGCATCCCAAATGCCACCCTACTCAGTGCCCTATGGGCCCTGGTCAAACGTAGTGCCCTATAAAGTGTGGCATTTGGGATGCAGACAGGTTCTAAGAACTGGAGCTGTGGCCACTTGGCATCGTGTTCTCAACCTGGCACCAAACATCCCCCTGAGGGTTTGCAAACTTTTGCCTCTGCTAACCACTGTTGCTTGAGGGCTCAGACTCAAGTCACTCAGCTCAGTGGTAGAGTTACACTACTTTGCCATACCGTATTGTGACAGCCAAGCATGGCTTTTTAGACCAAGTGGCTGCTGTATGTACTGTGCGCTACAGTTCTGACACATTAACATTGCTATCACTGCTTTTTATCAACAAACGCTCTCATGTATTTCAATGCCATACTCAGGAAACGTTTTGCTACTTTTATGATCTGGTATGCATTTTTCCCTGACTACATTTTCCAGTTGATTTGCTAAGTTCCCCCATAATGACACATGTTCAGTGGAGCTTGTTCGCCACAGTCAGGAAAGCTATTTGCATGTTAATGTCCTCGCCATCGCGGCTCTATTAAGCAGCATTTGGATGTTTGATATCTGCGTTAACTTCCACTGGCAGAGCAGAGGCAGCATCTGACTGAGCAGGCTGCTCAACAGCAGAGCTCTTTGCCCAAAGTCATTATTAAAGGGCTGGAAAAGAGCACAGAACTCCTTGAGTGTGAAAGGCCCTCCATGGAGATATGAGGGCAGTGTGTGTGTGTGGCGTGCGTGCGTACGTGCGTGCGTGTGTGTGGCGTGCGTACGTGCGTGCGTGTGTGTGGCGTGCGTGCGTGCGTGCGTGTAATGGGTTTTGTTTCACAGAGAATGGGATAAACAGCACACCAGTGGAGCGACGTGAGCTGTTTAGCAACAGGCTGTTGTTGTGAACGGACCTTACCTGATTCCCAATTATACTGTTCATTTCCATGACTTACACGTGAACATTGACATTACATGAATAAAACCGAAACATTACAAAAACGGTTTATGAATAAAATACATTATGTGGAGACTGACACCTCATAAGCACTTAGAATTTTAAACAAGTTTTCTTCACTTCCCAACTCACCCCCCTGGTAAGAAGCATAGGATTCCGTCTGTGTACAGTTCTACAGTCAATCATGTTTTTACTGGACTGGTGTGGCGGCCATGTTGTTTCTGGACTGTACATTCCCATTTATAAGACAGCTGTGTGATCCAGTCTCATTCACTATACATACATACTACTTCTGTCCCACCACACTATTTGGGCTTTAGGATGAAAGAGATGAACACAGGAAGCATTCACTACCTGACAACCTGTGGCCCCTCTCAGACCCCTGCTCTGGCTGGACCAGGGAGAGAGGTGGAGGATGGCTGGTGAACAGAGGGAGAGAAGGATGGGAGGGAGGGATGAATTGATATTTGGTCCTCGTACAGGAGCTTTTCAGTGTGGTAAAGTGGTCGAAGCAGAGATGGATGAAGACACGTCTTCCTTATCAATTCCCCGCCTTCAAAGTACAAAGAACAGGACAGCCTCGTTCAGGACAGCCTCGTTCAGGACAGCCTCGTTCAGGACAGCCTCGTTCAGGACAGCCTCACACACACGGACGTACACACTGACATTTTAAATACTTCATTTCAATCCACAAATCGTGTTACATTCATGAAGGATTCAACCATTTCAGAGGTCTTTGTATGATTTGACTCTTAGGGACACACACACACACACACACACACACACACATGGTGACATCCTAATCATTCCATTTGTGTTTTCAGGAAAAGTTGGGTAAAATATATTTTCTTTCTTCGTCTTCCTCTCTCTCTCTCTCTCACACACAATCCTCCTCAGTCAGAGTCCTGCTAGTCTTAGCCTGTGTGTGTTGACACTCCAAACTGCCTGCTGACACTGTTCACAATACGCCCTCTGTAAGTGTGTGTGTGTGCGTGTGTGTGTGTGCGTGCTCGCGTGCGTCTGTGTGCGTGTGTGTGGCTGCATGTGTTTTTGCATAATATGACTCATACCACTAGTTTCCAGTCCTCTCTTACACATCCACGTATTTATATGTTTTCCTAATTTTAAAGAACATTTTTACAGTTCATGAGTGCTGCACATATACCTCCTGTAATACAACATCCCTATCTACTATCCTCTCCTGTCTGTACCACACTAGATTCCACCCCTGGTCCAACCAATGGGCTTTCAACCTTTTTATTGGGGTCATCTTCCATGGTCTTAGAAGACCATTAACTGCCCCCAGGTCATTCACAGCTAGCTCTGTATAAGCCTCCATTATAAACTGGGTGGTTCGAGCCCTGAATGCTGATTGGCTGACAGCCATGGTATATCAGACCGTATATCACGGGTATGACAAAACATGTATTTTTACTGCTCTAATTACATTGGTAACCAGTTCATAATAGCAGTAAGTCACCTCGGGGGTTTGTGATATATGGCCGATAGACTGTACCACGGCTAAGAGCTGTATCTAGGTAATCCACGTAGCGTCGTGCGAAAGAACAGCACTTAGCCGTGGTATATTGGCTATATACCACACCCGCTCTGGCTTTATTGCTTCATTCTAAAAGGTGAAGAGAACATTCTACACTCAACATATAGAATGAGCGGTGCTGGCTACACTGGCCAGGCTTGGAAAAGAGTTATTCTACGACCCCTATTCCCAGAATGTCTGTTCCGTCTCATAGGAAAGCTAGATCGAATCCCCGAGCCGGCAAGGTAAATATCTGTCGTTCTGCCCTCGAACAAGGTAGTTAACCCACTGTTCCTAGGCCGTCTTTGAAAAGAAGAATTGGTTCTTAACTGACTTGCCTGGTTAAATAAAGGTTAAATAAAATATATAGACTGCTAAACGCTTTCCTAAAATACAGAGTGAGACTCTGTCAATAGAGTCTTGTACTCCAGTTTAATCTGATTCTGGCTACGGATAGAGACTGTAATAACCAACACAATGATTGGAGTGATTCAGTCCCTACACTTAATCCAGCTGCTATTTATTCTTGTGTGTGTGTGGGTCTAATCCACCTAAAATAATCTCTATGGAGCACGACAGGGTTAGCCGGGGTTTGGCAGTGTTGAGGCATTAGGATCCATGTGTCACAGTTGCTAATGGTGGCTGGACAGTAGAAGTGTCCGTGTGTGTGTTGGTGCGTGTGCGTGGGTGTTTGTGTGTGCGTGCGTATGTGTGTGTGTTACAGACCCAAGGGGGAAAACTCCCTGTCGATATCTCCCAATGGAATTCTATTCCACCTCCTGTCTAGCGGTAAAGCTAGGCGCTGATTGATCCAGTCTGGGGTCTCTGGTTTGGTCACGGAGCTGTAACAATAGATCAGTATGATAACATTACGAGACTCTTGGTTTTCTCTCAGGGTTTTCACTTCATTTACTAAAGGGTTGTTTTCTACCACAGACTCAAGCAGCATCTCATCACTTCAGATATCTCTTCGTCAGTGTAGACTGACTTATCGCAGCTAGCAGTGATTCATCTGGTCAATTTATGTTGTCAATGTCTGACTACATTACTGTGTGTACTCACGACTGTGTGTGAGTGTAGGAGCGTTTTGTGGGAGTGTAGGAGCGTGGTGTGTGAGTGTAGGAGCGTGGTGTGTGTGTGTGTGAGTGTAGGAGCGTGGTGTGTGTGAGTGTAGGAGCTTGGTGTGTGTGAGTGTAAGAGCGTGGTGTGTGTGAGTGTAGGAGCGTGGTGTGTGTGAGTGTAGGAGCGTGGTGTGTGTGAGTGTAGGAGCGTGGTGTGTGTGAGTGTAGGAGTGTGGGAGTGTAAGAGCGTGGTGTGTGTGAGTGTAGGAGCTTGGTGTGTGTGAGTGTAAGAGCGTGGTGTGTGTGAGTGTAGGAGCTTGATGTGTGTGAGTGTAAGAGCGTGGTGTGTGTGAGTGTAGGAGCGTGGTGTGTGTGAGTGTAGGAGTGTGGTGTGTGTGAGTGTAGGAAGCTAAAACCACATTTCATCTTTTCACTAATAGTTTAATATTTAAAAATTTAAATTGCACAACAATTCCATGTGAATCTGATAACTAGAATGTGTAGACTTTCCAAGATACAGTTTATGTCATCCTGTCATCAGTCATAATGTCTCAGACGCCAACTGATCTGGCATCATATTCATTTAGTACCAACGCATATTTTCAGCTGGTTGGATTACCGAAATATGGTTCCTTTCCCCCCACCTTTTGATGTTCCCAGACTCTATGTTTAACAAAGGCTTTTCAAGAGTCCTTCTGTAGAGTCAAGAGAGAGGAAATGGAGAAAGGTATTTATGGGGGGTCATAAACCTTAACCACAGGCCAACATCATGACAGTGGTATGTGGGAGTGTAGGAGCGTGGCGTGTGGGAGTGTAGGAGCGTGGTGTGTGGGAGTGTAGGAACGTGGTGTGTGGGAGTGTAGGAGCATGGTGTGTGGGAGTGTAGGAGCGTGGTGTGTGGGAGTGTATGAGCGTGGTGTGTGGGAGTGTAGGAGCGTGATGTGTGGGAGTGTAGGAGCGTGGTGTGTGGGAGTGTAAGAGCGTGGTGTGTGGGAGTGTAAGAGCATGGTGTGTGGGAGTGTAGGAGCGTGGTGTGTGGGAGTGTGGGAGTGTAGGAGTGTGGTGTGTGGGAGTGTAGGAGCGTGGTGTGTGGGAGTGTAGGAGCGTGGTGTGTGGGAGTGTAGGAGTGGTGTGTGTGAGTGTAGGAGCGTGGTGTGGGAGTGTAAGAGCGTGGTGTGTGGGAGTGTAGGAGCGTGGTGTGTGAGTGTAGGAGCGTGGTGTGTGAGTGTAGGAGCGTGGTGTGTAGGAGTGTAGGATCGTGGTGTGTGGGAGTGTAGGAGTGTGGTGTGTGGGAGTGTAGGAGCGTGGTGTGTGAGTGTAGGAGCGTGGTGTGGGAGTGTAAGAGCATGGTGTGTGGGAGTGTAGGAGCGTGGTGTGTGAGTGTAGGAGCGTGGCGTGTGAGTGTAGGAGCGTGGTGTGTGAGTGTAGGAACGTGGTGTGTGGGAGTGTAGAAGCGTGGTGTGGGTGATCAGCTGCCCTGCACAGCCATCTCCCTTCTTCTATATCCCAGGCAGGCGGGCCCAGGCAGCACAGCAGGTGCCCTCCCCATAGACTGGTATGTTAATCAAGTGGGATTAGGATTCATTGAGTACAAATGTGATGGAAAAGGGTTTGAATTACATGCTAAGCCCCCCTACCCACTAATCCACTGCCCTACGCTCACATATGTCACCCACGAGGCGAGGACTGAGAGGGAGTGTGTGTATTGTGACCCCAACCTAGCTTCATGGTGTCCCACGATCACACATACACAGGGTGGGTGGGAGGGAGGGAGGGAGGGAGGGAGGGAGGGAGGGAGGGAGGGAGGGAGGGAGGGAGGGAGGAGTGACTCCTCCTGGCATTGAGTGATATCTAATCAACGTGTTTGTCCCACAGAGACAGTGGTGCAAGGAGGGGGGGGGACACACTGTTCCTCTCCAAAGCAATAGATCAGTATCTCTCAAGGACAGTTTACCCTCACACCCATCACACACAGTAAATACCCTGACAGACAGTCACAGCACCAAGAGCACCGCGCCGTGCCGGTGCAGTTGTTCTTACCGTTTACCTGTCACTTTAAAGCCCTGTCCTCACCTCTCCTCACCTCTCCTCACCTCTCCTCTCGCTTGTTGTATTCCTGCTCCCTTGTTTTAGACTGAGCAGCCTCCTCCACTGCAGTTTTGCATCCTATTACTAGAGTGACAAATTATTGTAGTATGTTGTGAGAGGTAAGCTGCTTTCTCTAAATCCACCCAGATCCCTCCAGTTAATAGAAGCTAGGCAAAACAAGTAACATCCTCTCCCTCTCTCTCTCTCTCTCTCTCTCTCTCTCTCTCTCTCTCTCTCTCTCTCTCTCTCTCTCTCTCTCTCTCTCTCTCTCTCTCTCTCTCTCTCTCTCTCTCTCTTTCTTTCTCTTTCTTTCTCCCTCTCTCTCTCTCTCTCTCTCTCTTTCTTTCTCTTTCTTTCTTTCTCTTTCTCTTTCTCTTTCTATTCCTCTCTCTCTCTCTCACACACACACACACACACACACACACACACACACACACACACACACACACACACACACACACACACACACACACACACACACACACACACACACACACACACACACACACACACACACACACACACAGCCCTGGTGAACAGACTTGGCGAGGGCCATTTGTAGTGACAGCGTGGCCCATCCCATGCGGGTGCTCGGTGACTGTCCTCTGTGGAGGCGAGGGTAATTATCTTTCACGCACCATTACCCCTCCTGATCTCCTGATCTGCCCCCTGTGTATTTTCACCATCAGGACTAGCCAATCAGAGACACTCATCTCCTCCCTGTTTGTATTCACCACCAGGACTAGCCAATCAGAGACACTCATCAACACAGAGACACTCTACAATCTTAGAAAAAAAGGGTTCTACCTGGAACCAGAAAGGGTTCTTCAAAGGGTTCTCCTGTGGGGACAGCTAATGAACCCTTTAACGTTCTAGATAGCACCTTTTTTTTATAAGAGTGTACCACAGGTCTATCTGTATCTATGATGATGACATTTCAGCTCGGTGTCATCTGTCTGTCTGGACAACACCTACCCCTGCCACCCCTCTCTCTCTCCCTCCATCCAAACATAGAGATGGAGCAGAAACAGTGCTGCTGGTCTTTAGTCTACAGCCCATTTCCTAATGGTGATAAGAGGCTGTCTCCCGTCGTCATTCAGCAGCCGTCAGGAGCGTGTTATCAGTGATAGAGCACACTAGGTCATTCTGACCCTGTTGTCACTCTCTCCTTCCTGGAGTGTTGGTAGTAACAATGCTTCAATGGGGTTATTATGATGGAGGAGCAGGCTGGGTAACACCAGAGTCCTGGGAACAGGATTGGACTGTTCTCTATGTAAAGGGGGATGGGCTGGCTACGACTTGTTTATTGGTGGAGAGTGGGGACGTTCTAATCTTGGGACTGTTATTATGAGCATATGGATTGGAGACTTATTCATCTCACCATTATCATCATTGTCATCATTACAATTGCTTCTCTTGTCGTCCCCCTATTACATTTTCCACCATTTGACCTGTTGTTACAAGGGGTTTATAAGGAAGATTGAATTGAAGTGTTGATATTTTGTCTGCGCTGGGTTGGTCGGGGCAGGGTGGGAGTGAGATGTGACTCCTCTGGCATCTGCCGTGAAGCCGGGCTGAAGTCTTCTCCCCTCTCTAACCAGCATGTGTCATATACAGGACAGTCTGACCCACACAACAATGTCCGGTGTTTGTGTATGTGCATCTGTTTTGGTCAGTGTGTTTTTACTTCTGACCTCTAGTGTGACACACTGACATTCTTGCTCGTTTCCACTGTCTGAGGGGATCCATCAAACCCTCTACAGACCAAACAGCTATAGCCTGAGCCTGTCTGGGTGGAAGCCAAGACGTTATGGTGGAAGAGTGACCCTGCGAAGGAGAGACCTCACCTTCCTGAAAAGCCACAATGCCCTGAGCACTGTCCACACCTTCTCTCTTTCTCTGTCTCACACACACACACACACACACACACACACACACACACACACACACACACACACACACACACACACACACACACACACACACACACACACACACACACACACACACACACACACACACACACACACACACACACACACACACACACACACACACACACACACACACACACACACACACCTTGCTCTCACCTCTGTCCACCGCCTCCAGACAGTAGTACTACTAGTCCTATCCCAGGAAATACCTCTGACTACATCACTATGCTGCGTATCAGTGCCAGTCTGTCCCCGTATCAGATTCTAAAATAACTATCAGTGTCCCTTCTGGTTTATCAGAGCTCTGCCAGACTAATAGCTACTGCCCATGAATATTGATGGACATGGCTCGTGTTACATGGATGGGCAGGGTACCATGGTACTGAGCGACGGATGAGTTCCAGGTATCCCTGTCAAGTCCCTACCATTGGGACAAGTGTCCTGTGATACGCTGTGTACCTGAACAACACAAAGTACAGAACACTGTCTTTACATAAAGAGCATAGAGACCAGTGCCCTGGAGGAGGATAACCTACGCTACTGAGATCTGTGGCGTTGATATTGAGATTGACTGTTTTCCAACTCGTGTCGTAGTGACTGACAGTTCTATGGTGGTGGTGGAAGTGGACACTGTTGCTATTAATAGGCTGGAATTGTGAGTGGCAATATGATTGATTTGCACCTGATCCAGCAGAGGCAGAAGACATTAACACACACACACACACACACTTTATTAGCCTGGTTTGACAATGTTAATAGGCTCCTGGGGGTCTTTGCTTAATAGGCTCCTGGGGGTCCAGCTATGAGCTCAGTCAAGGAGTGTGTGTGTGTGTGTGTGTGTGTGTGTGTGTGTGTGTGTGTGTGTGTGTGTGTGTGTGTGTGTGTGTGTGTGTGTGTGTGTGTGTGTGTGTGTGTGTGTGTGTGTGTGTGTGTGTGTGTGTGTGAGAGAGAGAGAATGGCTCTAATGGAGGGTTACAGACAGTCCTGTCAGCACCCGTTCACTCCTTTATTCACACACCAGCTGAGCTTAACACGTATCCCTACACCTCATACCCCTACCCCCAGGGTTAGGTAGGTCACTTTGGATCACCCCAACTCAGTAACGTAATCTGATTACATTCAGTTACTTTTGGATTACTTTCCCTTTAGAAGGCATTAGAAGAAGAAAAAAAGTATCCATCAAACACATTTGGTGTGTCATCATAGTGGTCTCTGGTCTCTGACTCGCTCAGGTGGAACAAACGTAAACTTGTGCCTTTTTTCAATGCTGAATTAATTGTCATTGAGAAAACAGAAAGCTGTCATAATGTCTATAAAAGGAATCATCTCGTTTTCCAAAAGTATCTCTAATTCGATTGAAGTTACAGTTTTTTTGTAATCAGATTACATGTAGCCTCATCAGTTACTCCCCAACCCACACACATACTCACCCTACAGCATTCCTCAGAGGGAAAGTCACATTTCAGTCATTTAGCAGAGCAACTTACAGTCGTGAGTGATACATTTTCGTACTTTCTTTTCATACTGGTCCCACGTGAGAATCGAACCCACAACCCTGGCGTTACACCCCCTATGCTCTACCTAATGAGCCATTTAGTTGATTCGGAGGGGGCATCATACATCAATGTTGGGCACAGTGGCTGCCAGGGCAGACCAGGGCAACCAGCATACCTCATTTACTGTGTGGTACTGTACCTCCTGCTAGAGCTCCTACAGCTGTTGACCTTTTGACCTGCTGGTAGAGTGGGTTTACAGAGGCACAGCCGCTGACTGTGGAATGTTCTCGATCGAGTCCACTGACCACTCACAGGTCAGAATGACAGGTCAGAGGTCTTCCTTGTGGTTTTGTTGGGCTCATTGGTGTGTGTGTATATGTGTCTGTATGCTGTGTGGACGTTTTTCTGTATGCTATGCTTGTTGGTGTATTCATGTAAACACACTCAATCACTGAGCAGGTTCTAGTAAGACCACAGTAGAATGTCTCTAGAAGTATGTAGCGTGACCGTGGCTGTGTGATAGGAGTGTTCCTGTGACCAAGGTACCACACTTGTTATCGCTGTGTGATTTACGAGGTGAATGTGTGAACAGTCGGAACACATCCGTTGCTCGGTCTTCTTTAGCCCCTGTCAGTGTTTATGGCTTGCTAGGCATGTCTCCAACCACACTGTCTGTCTGCTGTCTTACGCTGTGAGGATGTGTGTGCTGTCTGTGTACAGTCGTGGCCAAAAGTTTTGAGAATGACACAAATATTAATTTCCACAAAGTTTGGTGCTTCAGTGTCTTTAGATATTTTTGTCAGATGTTACTATGGAATACTGAAGTATAATTACAATGATTTCATAAGTGTCAAAGGCTTTTATTGACAATTACATGAAGTTGATGCAAAGAGTCAATATTTGCAGTGTTGACCCTTCTTTTTCAAGACCTCTGCAATCCGCCCTGACATGCTGTCAATTAACTTCTGGGCCACATCCTGACTGATGGCTGCCCATTCTTGCATAATCAATGCTTGGAGTTTGTCAGAATTTCTGGGGTTTTGTTTGTCCACCCACCCCTTGAGGATTGACCACAAGTTCTCAATGGGATTAAGGTCTGGGGAGTTTCCTGGCCAAAATATCCATGTTTTGTTCCCCGAGCCACTTAGTTATGACTTTTGCCTTATAGCAAGGTGCTCCATCATGCTGGAAAAGGCATTGTTTGTCACCAAACTGTTCCTGGATGGTTGGGAGAAGTTTCTCTCGGAGGATGTGTTGGTACCATTCTTTATTCACGGGTGTGTTCTTAGGCAAAATTGTGAGTGAGCCCACTCCCTTGGCTGAGAAGCAACCCCACACTTGAACGGTCTCAGGATGCTTTACTGTTGGCATGACACAGGACTGATGGTAGCGCTCACCATGTCTTCTCCGGACAAACTTTTTTCCGGATGCCCCAAACAATCGGAAAGGGGATTCATCAGAATATCAGTCTGTGTTATGTTTTTCCTGGAGAGAAGTGGCTTCTTTGCTGCCCTTCTTGACACCAGGCCATCCTCCAAAAGTCTACGCCTCACTGTGCGTGCAGATGCACTCACACCTGCCTGCTGCCATTCCTGAGTAAGCTCTGTACTGGTGGTGCCCCGATCCCGCAGCTGAATCAACTTTAGGAGACGGTCCTGGCGCTTGCTGGACTTTCTTGGGCGCCCTGAAGCCTTCTTCACAACAATTGAACCGCTCTCCTTGAAGTTCTTGATGATCTGATAAATGGTTGATTTAGGTGCAATCTTACTGGCAGCAATATCCTTGCCTGTGAATCCCTTTTTGTGCAAAGCAATGATGACGGCACGTGTCTCCTTGCAGGTAACCATGGTTGACAGAGGAAGAACAATGATTCCAAGCACCACCCTCCTTTTGAAGCTTCCAGTCTGTTATTCGAACTCAGTCAGCATGACAGAGCGATCTTCAGCCTTGTCCTCGTCAACACTCACACCTGTGTTAACGAGAGAATCACTGACACGATGTCAGCTGGTCCTTTTGTGGCAGGGCTGAAATTCAGTGGAAATGTTTTTTGGGGATTCAGTTCATTTGCATGGCAAATAGGGACTTTGCAATTAATTGCAATTCATCTGATCACTCTTCATAACATTCTGGAGTATATGCAAATTGCCATCATACAAACTGAGGCAGCAGACTTTGTGAGAATCAATATTTGTGTCATTCTCAAAACCTTTGGCCACGGCTGTACTCTGCCACTTGCAGTATAAGACAGTGAGCTGTATGACATGACTGCCACACAGTCATGGTCAAGTGTACTCAGTGACAAAGGCTTCTGGGTTGTGTGCTGTTTTCAGCACACAAACATCAAGGAAGAGCGGGTTGTGGGTGTGTGTGTGTATTCAGTCACACACACACACACACACACACACACACACACACACACACACACACACACACACACACACACACACACACACACACACACACACACACACACACACACACGTTCCATTTTCCCTGCACAGTGGTATAAGCCATCCATACTGTACTATTTGTCCAGCAGCTACCAGACAGACACAAGACCTGGCAGAGGAGACCCGACACTCAAGACTGCCTGGCTGTGTGCCTTCATTTTCTTATCTTCTTATTCTCTCTCTCTCTCTCTCTCTCTCTCTATATATATATATATATATATATATATATATATATATATTTCTCTCTATCTTCCTCTCAATTTCTCTCTCTCTCCATTTCTCTATCTTCCTCTCAATTTCTCTCTCTCTCCACCCTCTCTCCATCTCTCCCTTTCTCTCTCCCCCTCTCTCCATCTTTCTCTCCCCTTCTCTCCCCCCTCTCTTTCTGTCTCTCTCTTCATCTCTCTCTGTCTCTCTCCAGGGTTTGATTGCAGAGGAAGCAGAGTGTGGCTCAGCTCTGATTGCTGTGTCTTTGTTAGGCACAGTGTGGAGCCTCAGGACATGAGAAATTTAGCAGCCCTATCTTTAGTCGCTAGCTAGCGCCCAGTAGCATAGCCCTCATTATAGGATCTCAGCACGCTCTCTACACGCGTTCAACTAGCCAGCATCATACTGTATACTGTAAGTGCTATGTCCATCATTAGCTGTTGGAATACTAGCCTGTCCCTTTCTATACAACCTCCTTTCTGGAGGTTGTCCAATCATGCTGTGGGCATCCACATATGGTCTGTCCAGAGCAGGAATGTCCAGAGCAGGAAACAGTCACCTATCGTACAGATGTAGAATCTTATTTTGATCACCCTGTTGCTTCTCTGCAATGCAGGACATTTAAAACCTAGTGTGGTGTATTTGAGGTTTAAAAAAGGCTTCTGAAGTTTGTAATTTCCACTTTGACTTGATTTTACCTCATCCACCCCTACAAAAATGTCCATTGATAATAATAATCCACATAATTATTTATATTTCCTGTTGCTGCAGGATTATTTTCATGCTGTAACAAACTGGCTCAAATTACGATCCTACACCTGTACATATAGTTCATTTATTTAGCACATAAAAAAAGGAAACATCATACATAGAAAAAGTGAAACATTAAAGTGCAGGGGGACGAGATAAACCCAAGAGGGCCTCTGCTCATTAGTGTTGGTAAGAGATAGCTTTAGCCTTTAGTCAGCTTGGGTTTCCATTAGCTACCATATTTGACATGTGTTTGACATAAGGCTGGGTGATAGTACTCACTGTAAGGGTGTCTATGTGATATAACAAGCATGGCGAGAGTTAGTGTGAGAGGGAACATGTGATCTGACACCGCTAGTACAGGGTCAGTGGTGGTGGTGAGAGAGAGTCGGTGGCTGTGATATATGGTGCCAGTGTTAATGTGTTTATGGAGCCAGTTGAAATGAACTCAGCGGGGATTTGATGGTTCACGTCCATACTGTACACTCTGCCGTGTCCATTATAGCTCCATCTCTCTCGCTCTCTTCTCCCATCCCCCTTTCACACCATCTATCTTTATCTCTATCCCTCGATCACTTTCTCATTTACCATACCCTGCCAGCTCTCTGTTGCTCCCTTTTATCTCTCTCCATCTCTCTCAATCTCTTTAACCCCCCTCTCTATCTCTCCCTCTGCCCTTTGTCTGTTCCTCATGTAGCTTGGCAACACAAATAGAGCGTTTCTAATTCAGGGCTCTAATGCAGATAATCCTTCCCAGGATCGTTTGCCCACCTCATCCTCGCTGGCATGGGGGGTTAGAGGGGGCATGGGGGGTGTGGGGGGGGGGAAGATGAGGAGGGCCTGCTGCATGCCAACACCTACACCCCAGCTGATTCCATGGCCTAAGGACTGCTGGCATGGCCCGGGGCACACTCCTCAAAACAAGCACGGCACGGCACGGCACGGCACGGCACGGCACGCACACACACACACACACACACACACACACACACACACACACACACACACACACACACACACACACACACACACACACACACACACACACACACACACACACACACACACACACACACACACACACACACACACAGGCGAGCTGATACAGCACTTTAAGGGACGCAATTAAGCACTTTTGTCTCTCTGCATTCAGCCAGCGTGCAACCCCTCACTTCTCCTCCGAGACTGATTCCCTGCGCGTGCGCGTGTGTGCACTACCAGCGTGCACGTCCTCTCGTAAACACACTAGGAGCAGACCTGAGTGAATTACAGTGGTTAAGTTTGATCAAATGGAGCAGCTAGTTTGTCATGGTGCTTAACTGCATGTGATGCTCCCATCTCACCTCCCTGAGTGGAATGAATTCACTCCCACTGAGATAATGACATTAAAGAGAAGAGAAGCAGCTAGGGCCTGGGATAATGCAATCACGTCCACGCTACAGCTATTACAAGCCCTGATTACATTTGGCACAAACACACGTGAGAGAGAGACAGAGAGAGTATTTTGTATGAAAAGTTGTAAATTATATGCTAACATTCTTGAGTATCTCTCAGAGGGTGGGAGGAAGAGAGAGAAAGGGTGGGAGAGAGAGAGAGAATTTGTTAATTTTCATTAGGTTAACGTTAGCTAATCTTCCTGGGGTCCAACACCAATTAATAAGACATTACAAACAATTAAAAACTCAGACTTTACAAACATCTAACAAGTCATTTTGGAATGACCAATGTATATATTTTCAAATACACTCAACTTAAAAGGTGTTATATCACAATGTTGATTTGAAATCTTTTGGACATCAGAGCAATCTTGAGGGAATTATATTTGAGTCAGAAAATTACAGCAAACACATTTAACATTCAGTTGATGCTTTCTACTTCCTGTCCAGTCATATGGTCTATCACATTAGATGTTCTTTCTATTTCCTGTCCAGTCATATGGTCTATCGCATTAGATGTTCTTTCTACTTCCTGTCCAGTTATATGGTCTATCACATTAGATGTTCTTTCTATTTCCTGTCCAGTCATATGGTCTATCACATTGGATCAAATCAAATCAAATGTATTTATATAGCCCTTCGTACATCAGCTGATATCTCAAAGTGCTGTACAGAAACCCAGCCTAAAACCCCAAACAGCAAGCAATGCAGGTGTAGAAGCACGTTGGCTAGGAAAAACTCCCTAGAAAGGCCAAAACCTAGGAAGAAACCTAGAGAGGAACCAGGCTATGAGGGGTGGCCAGTCCTCTTCTGGCTGTGCCGAGTGGAGATTATAACAGAACATGGCCAAGATGTTCAAATGTTCATAAATGATCAGCATGGTCAAATAATAATAATCACAGTAGTTGTCGAGGGTGCAGCAAGTCAGCACCTCAGGAGTAAATGTCAGTTGGCTTTTCATAGCCGATCATTAAGAGTATCTCTACTGCTCCTGCGGTCTCTAGAGAGTTGAAAACAGCAGGTCTGGGACAGGTAGCACGTCCGGTGAACAGGTCAGGGTTCCATAGCCGCAGGCAGAACAGTTGAAACTGGAGCAGCAGCACGGCCAGGTGGACTGGGGACAGCAAGGAGTCATCATGCCAGGTAGTCCTGAGGCATGGTCCTAGGGCTCAGGTCCTCCGAGAGAGAGAAAGAGAGAAAGAGAGAATTAGAGAGAGCATACTTAAATTCACACAGGACACCGGATAAGACAGGAGAATTACTCCAGATATAACAAACTGACCCTAGCCCCCCGACACATAAACTACTGCAGCATAAATACTGGAGGCTGAGACAGGAGGGGTCAGGAGACACTGTGGCCCCATCCGATGATAACCCCGGACAGGGCCAAACAGGAAGGATATAGATGGATAGAAGGATATATAAGGATATTAGATGTTCTTTCTACTTCCTGTCCAGTCATATGGTCTATCACATTAGATGTTCTTTCTATTTCCTGTCCAGTCATATGGTCTATCACATTAGATGTTCTATCTACTTCCTGTCCAGTCATATGGTCTATCGCATTAGATGTTCTTTCTATTTCCTGTCCAGTCATATGGTCTATCACATTAGATGTTCTATCTACTTCCTGTCCAGTCATATGGTCTATCACATTAGATGTTCTTTCTATTTCCTGTCCAGTCATATGGTCTATCTCATTAGATGTTCTTTCTATTTCCTGTCTAGTCATATGGTCTATCTCATTAGATGTTCTTTCTATTTCCTGTCCAGTCATATGGTCTATCACATTAGATGTTCTATCTACTTCCTGTCCAGTCATATGGTCTATCGCATTAGATGTTCTTTCTATTTCCTGTCCAGTCATATGGTCTATCACATTAGATGTTCTTTCTATTTCCTGTCCAGTCATATGGTCTATCTCATTAGATGTTCTTTCTATTTCCTGTCCAGTCATATGGTCTATCTCATTAGATGTTCTATCTACTTCCTGTCCAGTCATATGGTCTATCGCATTAGATGTTCTATCTACTTCCTGTCCAGTCATATGGTCTATCGCATTAGATGTTCTTTCTATTTCCTGTCCAGTCATATGGTCTATCTCATTAGATGTTCTTTCTATTTCCTGTCCAGTCATATGGTCTATCACATTAGATGTTCTTTCTATTTCCTGTCCAGTCATATGGTCTATCACATTAGATGTTCTTTCTATTTCCTGTCCAGTCATATGGTCTATCACATTAGATGTTCTTTCTATTTCCTGTCTAGTCATCTGGTCTATCTCATTAGATGTTCTTTCTATTTCCTGTCCAGTCATATGGTCTATCACATTAGATGTTCTTTCTATTTCCTGTCCAGTCATATGGTCTATCACATTAGATGTTCTTTCTACTTCCTGTCCAGTCATATGGTCTATCTCATTAGATGTTCTTTCTACTTCCTGTCCAGTCATATGGTCTATCACATTAGATGTTCTTTCTATTTCCTGTCCAGTCATATGGTCTATCACATTAGATGTTCTTTCTATTTCCTGTCCAGTCATATGGTCTATCACATTAGATGTTCTTTCTATTTCCTGTCCAGTCATATGGTCTATCTCATTAGATGTTCTTTCTATTTCCTGTCCAGTCATATGGTCTATCACACTAGATGTTCTTTCTATTTCCTGTCCAGTCATATGGTCTATCACATTAGATGTTCTTTCTATTTCCTGTCCAGTCATATGGTCTATCGCATTAGATGTTCTTTTATTTTTTTCTTGAAGGTGGATTTACTTTTTACCTGAGAAATATGGATTGGTAAAGAGTTCCATTCAGCTGTGGCTCTATATAAAACTGTAGATTTAAGGAGATTTGTCCTTTGCTTGGGTTGTCTTAGCTGCCCTGAATTTACTGGTTTGGTGGTTATGCGTGTTGCTAGTATGTACTAACTGGCCTGAAAAATGCTGTTTTTTTAACTATAACATTCCTAAAGAAAATCAGAAGACTAGATAGTAATTTGTTTTCAGAGAGAGAGAGAGAGAGAGAGAGAGAGAGAGAGAGAGAGAGAGAGAGAGAGAGAGAGAGAGAGAGAGAGAGAGAGAGAGAGAGAGAGAGAGAGAGAGAGAGAGAGAGAGAGAGAGAGAGAGAGAGAGAGAGAGAGAGAGAGAGAGAGAGAGAGAGAGAGAGAGAGAGAGAGAGAGAGAGAGAGAGAGAGAGAAGGCTTCTTACAATTGTCAGTTTCTATCTGCGTTCTGTTCCTGTACACATTTAGATCTCATAATGTTACCAGACTGTTCTCTGTCTTGTCTTCCCGACGGCAAACTATGACATCAGAGAAACGTTGAAACAGTTGAATTTCCACCAGTTTAAGGTTAGATTCAGGGTTGGTCCCAATCCTCACCTCACCCTCTGTGTCTGCTTGGCTGGGAGAGAGAGAGAGGGGGGGGGGGGCTATGTGTGATCTTTCCACTGCTCTCTGACCTCTAGTAGTAGTAGAGTACTACATGTGCAGGCCAGTTGGTGACAGCGCTGGTGCCTTTGATGCATGGTGTTTATGACGCAGCCGTGATGAGAGCTCTCTCTGGAAGGGGACACGTCTGGCCGATGACCTATGAGGTCTGAAGCTCCATCCCTCTCCTCTAGCTAGCTCCCCCTGGTCTCCACCATCAGCACCACCACGACCATTAGCACCCAGACTGAGGGACTGGACTCTGAAGTGCACCTGCCTGGAAACACTAAGAGACCTATAGTAAGAGAACAGAAGGGCTGACTAATAAGGCCACTGTGATGTAATGTGCTGGGACCAATGGCTGTATTACGTGGTACTTTGAGAGAAAAGGGTCTATCAGATGGCTGATGGCTGGATCATTATCTCTCCATCTCTATCCCAACTGTGTTGACTGTGTGTGTTTTGGCCACTGTGAGTTCTCTGGGTCTATATAGTGTGTAACCAAAGCCCTCTGGATTCCTCCATTAGACATGGTCTATATCCATTATAACCGGCTGTGTGAGGGGATGTCTGCTCTTCTCCTCTCTCCTCTCCTCTGTCCCGCTGGACGTTACCAGCTGGACGGGACTAGATGAGGTGGCCCGCGGTGTCCCTGGTTGCCGTCTCACGTGAGGTTTGTTTCATTAGGATAACACAGAATAACAGTGTGTGTGTGTGTGTGTGTGTGTGTGTGTGTGTGTGTGTGTGTGTGTGTGTGTGTGTGTGTGTGTGTGTGTGTGTGTGTGTGTGTGTGTGTGTGTGTGTGTGTGTGTGTGTGTGTGTGAAGAGGCGTTGTCAGAAAATAGCGATGCACCTGGGCCCAACCCCAGCTCCTTCCTCTGTTCTGTCCTTAGGCAATCCTTCCTTCTCTCTTTCTCTGCTCTTCCACAGTCACGCCACCCGAGCCAGAACCCTTCTGTTATGTTCCCAACACATGTAGCAATCCTCTAGCTGTGTCACATAATGTGTGAGACAAAACACACCGCACCAACCTA
>NC_092121.1:7504300-7561800 GCF_045679555.1 Salvelinus alpinus | reverse complement strand
GTGTGTGTGTGTGTGTGTGTGTGTGTGTGTGTGTGTGTGTGTGTGTGTGTGTGTGTGTGCGTGTGTGTGTGTGTGTGTGTGTGTGTGTGTGTGTGTGTGTGTGTGTGTGTGTGTGTGTGTGTGTGTGTGTGTGTGTGTGTGTGTGTGTGTGTGTGTGTGTGTGTGTGTGTGTGTGCGCATGTTCATGTGTGGAGTGGATTAGTGCACATCTGTTTGTGGCTGTTTCTGAATATCTGTGTGTTTTCCTATGTGTATATTTTGCTGTAGTGTGGAACCCCTCCCAGCAGTTGTAGTGGTGGCTGGTTGTCTTGGCCCCCAGCTGGGTGAGCCTGTGGTGGGGAGAGAATGTGGGGAATTCTGTCTCAACTGCTGGGCTAACTTTAGCTTGACCAGGGCCTTGGCCCGCAGGGAGAGGAGAGGACAAGCCTTCCAGAAGACAGGCCGGGTTTGGCAAAGCTTTTGGTCTGACTGGCTCAAAACGGTCAACCACATGTCAACCACAGAATATAGCAGGAAGGATAACAACAACATGAGCCTGGAAGAACATCTGTATACAGATGCTTACTGTTCACTTGTAGACACAGACGAACAGGGAATATTTAGATGATTCTCCATGAAGTGTGCATTAACTCCTCCTACCTCTGCTGAGTGCTGTGTGGGTGTTGAGGCTGTTGTTGGGTTCGTTAGTCTCAATTGTCTCAACCAGGTCAGTGTGTCTCTCTTCTCTCCTTCACTATGCTAATACATTGATATACACATACTGTATGCAGAACGTGTAGCCTGTGTACACATATGCTGTCATACACTGTTTATTACACATGATCTCTCTCTCTCCTGGGCCGTTCTGCCGCCCTAAGTGAGACAAAACGGTCGTCGAAAAGACACCTAAAAGATGTCTTTTCCGGACGTTGAAATCAGGTTCATTTTCGGTTCTGAATGAATGTTGAAAAGACGTCTTGTAAAGATGCCTATGTTTGGGCCAAATTAAGGCTGGTCCAGACCGGACACAATCTGAACCAAACATAGACGTTTATGATTGGTTCAAATTTGGTCCGGACTGGACCATAAACCAAAGTCTGTGGACATGGAAATCAAGGCCCGGTCCGGACTGCACCAAAAAATACCTCCAATCCAGACAGGACCAAAAAAAGATGTGTAAAAGATGTCGGTGTTGGTTCGTGCTTACTGGGGTGTAGCCTACCATGTCGACCCACAATGGAATTTTATGAATGCCCATCCATGTGGTAGTGTAGGCCCACTGTTTTTAAAACAAGCTGTTGCATTGGCTTTATTGGTCCTGCTTCCTGTGACTAATCAGTTTGGCTATTTAAGCTCTGAATATCAGCTCCCCAACTTTATCAGGAGGAGTTATCCTGAGCCTATTTGCAATGTGTTTGCACATCTTGAAATGCAGAAGTATTTTCTTTTTCGCTATGATCAGCTCGTAAAAAAATGACACATACAAACTTGAAACCACTGATCTTGACAATTTTTCCCACGGGATGAAACTCCTGGACAGCAGTCGTGAGTAGCCTGATTGTCCATTCCGTATTGTCCATTTTACTTTGACCTGTTTTTAGGACATGTTGTTTGTTAACGTGTCAGCGCATTTTTTATTTGATTTGGCGCCATTTAGGTGAGGCTATTTGATCGGAGAAACTGGCATGATGTAAAAAGTGTTTCATTATTACATTGTCGTACATTTTATCTCCAGCCAGGCCATTCTGTATGCTCTTTCTACCACAGGCAATATCTGTTACATGATTTATGTTAGACAATTTTTTGACGTAACGTTGGTGGAGCGCCACAGCAATGCATCTCTCCAGCAGCACCCTGGAGAGGCATGCTGGGAATGGACAAGATAAATATTTTGAATCCCTGCCTTTGACAAAGTGGGCACTGCTTATCACAGGGCGGCGTCAGCCCTCACCTAAAAAGCCCATATGCCACTGTTTGAGAGAAATCGTTTTTGTTTCTGGGCAGAATTATGTGAGGTTTTATGTGTTGTTGTTGGAGGAGCGTCTCAGTCAGTTTAGCTCAGAAAGGGGGCCGTCTAATGAGCGTGCCCGGCCCTGTCTCTCTCTCTCATACATACACGCATGCGCACAGGCATACTTATACAAACACACCAGAGGAGGCTGGTAGGAGGACCTATAGGAGGACTGCTGTGGCTGTCGGTGACGTTTAAGATGAGGGAGGATGATTTTTTTTTTATGACCATGGCCTTATTTCTATTACAGCATATTGGAGGACTGTCATTCATATTCCATTCACCCAGTTCAATGTAACAGCGATAGGTTTAGGCTACGACATGATACTTTAATTTGACCTATACCCATCATGAGGTTGCTACAACTTACACTCTTAGAAAAAAAGGGTTTCAAAAGGGTTTGTTGGCTGTCCACATAGGAGAACCCTTCTTGGTTCTAGGTAGAACCCTTTTTGGTTCCAGGTAAAACTATTTTGGGTTCAATGTAGAACCCTCTGTGGAAAGGGTTCTACATGGAACCCAAAATGGTTATACCTTGAACCAAAAAGGGTTCTAGATAGCACCTTTTTGTCTAAGAGTGTAGCCTATGAATTAAAGTTTACAGCGTAGGTGCACAGGTTGAGAGAATGTTGAGTAATCAAGGTGACAGACTGTGGCACATTCAATACCGCCTTGCACACTCTTGCCTGTATCTAGCTGATTTAGAGTGTAATCATTAGTCCAACAGTTGTAAACGAGAGTTTCTATTGGATAAATTCAGATGTTTATCCCTATTTCGTTCCATTTGCTTCTGTTTAAGAAACGTTTTTCAACAGAATCAGGGCAATGAATACACCCCTGATCACACGTAAACACAGTTCACTTTCATAGCAGCCACATACAAACAGCTCATTGTATATACAATTCCTTATCACAACTATCTACGCTCTCTCCTTTGCTTGTGGACTTCAGTGCACAACACATCAGCTGTCTGTGACCATGCGAAAAAAAACTTTCCAAGCCAAACCTTCATATCATGACCACTAACTGCACACAGCCTACATCGTTGTCACGTCATAGTCAACATAGCTACTACAACTAACACTTTATTAAACCTGCTACAATCATTCAGTTCAGTACAGTCATTCAGTTCAGTACAGTCAGCAGAAAGCAGCTTAGCAGTTACACCGGCGGGCCCCGGTGGCAATAACTCAATATAACCAAAAGCTTACCTTGACTTGGAAGAGTTCCAGTGTTGGATAGCCATAGCTATCCAACACACTCTGTTTGAGCCGGGTGTTTCAAATCAAATCAAATTTTATTGGTCACATACACATGGTTAGCGGATGTTAATGTGAGCGTAGCGAAATGCTTGTGCTTCTAGTTCCGACAATGCGTTAATATCTAACAAGTAATCTAACAAATTCACAACAACTACCTCATACACACAAATGTAAAGGGATTAATAAGAATATGTACATATAAATATATGGATGAGCGATGGCCGTGTAGCATAGGCAAGATGCTGTAGATGGTGTAGAATACAGTATATACAGTGGGGAGAACAAGTATTTGATACACTGCCAATTTTGCAGGTTTTCCTACTTACAAAGCATGTAGAGGTCTGTAATTTTTATCATAGGTACACTTCAACTGTGAGAGACGGAATCTAAAACAAAAATCCAGAAAATCACATTGTATGATTTTTAAGTAATTAATTTGCATTTTATTGCATGACATAAGTATTTGATCACCTACCAACCAGTAAGAATTCCGGCTCTCACAGACCTGTTAGTTTTTCTTTAAGAAGCCCTCCTGTTCTCCACTCATTACCTGTATTAACTGCACCTGTTTGAACTCGTTACCTGTATAAAAGACACCTGTCCACACACTCAATCAAACAGACTCCAACCTCTCCACAATGGCCAAGACCAGAGAGCTGTGTAAGGACATCAGGGATAAAATTGTAGACCTGCACAAGGCTGGGATGGGCTACAGGACAATAGGCAAGCAGCTTGGTGAGAAGGCAACAACTGTTGGCGCAATTATTAGAAAATAGAAGAAAATAGAAGAAGTTCAAGATGATGGTCAATCACCCTCGGTCTGGGGCTCCATGCAAGATCTCACCTCGTGGGGCATCAATGATCATGAGGAAGGTGAGGGATCAGCCCAGAACTACACGGCAGGACCTGGTCAATGACCTGAAGAGAGCTGGGACCACAGTCTCAAAGAAAACCATTAGTAACACACTACGCCGTCATGGATTAAAATCCTGCAGCGCACACAAGGTCCCCCTGCTCAAGCAGGCGCATGTCCAGGCCCGTCTGAAGTTTGCCAATGACCATCTGGATGATCCAGAGGAGGAATGGGAGAAGGTCATGTGGTCTGATGATTCAAAAATAGAGCTTTTTGGTCTAAACTCCACTCGCCGTGTTTGGAGGAAGAAGAAGGATGAGTACAACCCCAAGAACACCATCCCAACCGTGAAGCGTGGAGGTGGAAACATCATTCTTTGGGGATGCTTTTCTGCAAAGGGGACAGGACGACTGCACCGTATTGAGGGGAGGATGGATGGGGCCATGTATTGCGAGATCTTAGCCAACAACCTCCTTCCCTCAGTAAGAGCATTGATGATGGGTCGTGGCTGGGTCTTCCAGCATGACAACGACCCGAAACACACAGCCAGGGCAACTAAGGAGTGGCTCCGTAAGAAGTATCTCAAGGTCCTGGAGTGGCCTAGCCAGTCTCCAGACCTGAACCCAATAGAAAATCTTTGGAGGGAGCTGAAAGTCCGTATTGCCCAGCGACAGCCCCGAAACCTGAAGGATCTGGAGAAGGTCTGTATGGAGGAGTGGGCCAAAATCCCTGCTGCAGTGTGTGCAAACCTGGTCAAGAACTACAGGAAACGTATGATCTCTGTAATTGCAAACAAAGGTTTCTGTACCAAATATTAAGTTCTGCTTTTCTGATGTATCAAATACTTATGTCATGCAATAAAATGCAAATTAATTACTTAAAAATCATACAATGTGATTTTCGGGATTTTTGTTTTAGATTCCGTCTCTCACAGTTGAAGTGTACCTATGATAAAAATTACAGACCTCTACATGCTTTGTAAGTAGGAAAACCTGCAAAATCGGCAGTGTATCAAATACTTGTTCTCCCCACTGTACCTGTACATATGAGATGAGTAATGTAGGATATGTAAACATTATTAAAGTGGCGTTATTTAAAGTGACTAGTGATACCTTTATTAAGTCCATTTATTATGTGGCCAGAGATTTGAGTCTGTATGTTGGCAGCAGCCTCTCTGTGTTAGTGATGGCTGTTTAACAGTCTGATGGCCTTGAGATAGAAGCTGTTTTTCAGTCTCTCGGTCCCAGCTTTGATGCACCTGTACTGACCTCACCTTCTGGATGGTAGCAGGGTGAACAGGCATTGGCTCAGGTGGTTGTTCTCCTTGATGATCTTTTTGGCCTTCCTGTGACATCGGGTGTTGTAGGTGTCCTGGAGGGCAGGTAGTTTGCCCCCGGTGACGCGTTGTGCAGACCGCACTACCCTCTGGAGAGCCTTGCGGTTGAGGGCGGTGCAGTTGCCGTACCAGGCGGTGATACAGCGGTGATACAGTTTCAGTAGGCTAAACTAGCTAACTGCATTAGATTCTAGCTAAGTAAGTGAAAGTGAAAGTGAAAAAATATGTTTGTTGTTTTTATCATAAATCATAAATGTTTTTATCATAAATCTTCAATAATGTTTCAACCGGAGAATTCCTTTGTCTGTAGAAATGCAATGGAACTCTCACGTGAGCGCGCGTGATCAGCTCATGCCACTCTGGCAGACCTCTGACTCATTCAGCTCTCATTCCCCCCTCCTTCACAGTAGAAGCATCAAACAAGGTTCTAACGACTGTTGACATCTAGTGGAAGCCTTAGGAAGTGCAATATGACCCCATAGACACTGTATATTGGATAGGCAAACCTACAAACCTCAGATTTCCCACTTCCTGGTTGGATTTTTTCTCAGGTTTTGCCTGCCATATGAGTGCTGTTATACTCACGGACATCATTCAAACAGTTTTAGAAACTTCAGAGTGTTTTCTATCCAAATCTACTAATAATATGCATATATTAGCAACTGGGCCTGAGTAGCAGGCAGTTTACTCTGGGCACCTTATTCATCCAAGCTACTCAATACTGCCCCCAGCCATAAGAAGGCAATAAATAGGCCATAGTGGCGAAGTAATTACAATATAGCAATTAAACACTGGAATGGTTGATGTGCAGAAGATGAATGTGCAAGTAGAGATACTGGGGTGCAAAGGAGCAAGATAAATAAATAAATACAGTATGGGGATGAGGTAGATAGATGGGCTGTTTACAGATGGGCTATGTACAGGTGCAGTGATCTGTGAGCTGCTCTGACAGCTGGTGCTTAAAGCTAGTGAGGGAGTTATGAGTCTCCAGCTTCAGTGATTTTTGCAGTTCGTTCCAGTCATTGGCAGCAGAAAACTGGAAGGAAAAGCGACCAAAGGAGGAATTGGCTTTGGGGGTAACCAGTGAGATATACCTGCTGGAGCGCGTGCTACGAGTGGATGCTGAAGGCGGGGCTTTACCTAGCAGAGACTTGTAGATGACCTGTAGCCAGTGGGTTTGGCGACGAGTATGATACCATTCCATCAATTCCATTCCAGCCCTTACAACGAGCCCATCCGCCTATAGCTCCCCCCACCAGCCTCCTCTGACACACACACTCACACACAGTTTAAAACGTACTCAAATACAAAGGCACACAAAAGCCACAGCTCTCTGAGGGCTTGTATACCGGTGCCGGAGACTTCTATCAGTCTGAGAGAGGTAGAGAGTGAGGGAGGAACAGACAGAGAGAGAGGAGGAGGAGGAGGAGGAGGAGGAGGAGGAGGAGGAGGAGGAGGAGGAGGAGGAGGAGGAAAGAAAGGTAACTGCTTGGCTGGCTGTGTGCGTGGTTAGAATTCCTAATGAACATGTGTGTGAGTTTGACTGAGGAGCAGGCACCACCAGCAGCAGACCTAGGGGACAGTGCCCTGCTCTGTGTCCCAGCCAGAGAGACTGATCCGGGGGAGAGTGGACAGAGCCTCAGCCTGTCTGGTGGTAACAAGATATTCTCCCTAACAGGCTGGTGATCATCATGGTGTCTCGGTTGATCTAAGTTGTGGGCTGTGATTGGTGAATGATGTGGAAGTGGGTAATGAGATAGATTGTTTTCCAGATTAGAGTGGAAGTTTTCACACACACACACACACACACACACACACACACACACACACACACACACACACACACACACACACACACACACACACACACACACACACACACACACACACACACACACACACACACACACACACACACACACACACACACACACACACACCACTCCCAGTCAACATTCAGTGCAGTGATAGAATCAGAGAGAATTTCTTCTGGAGTAACGGTTGGTTGGCTTGCGTACACACACACACACACACACACACACACACACACACACACACACACACACACACACACACACACACACACACACACACACACACACACACACACACACACACACACACACACACACACACACACACACACACACACAGGCTGAGCCAATGTGAGCGGCCCGACTTTCACTAAGCCAAATGACATCTGTAAACAGAGATCAGAAAAAGAGCATCAATCCATGTGGGACTGCTTTTATATTGACTTTATTCAACTGGCTTTGGGTCGCCAGGCAACAAACACAAACAGTCTCTCTTTGTCCCACTTCCCAACTGTCCTCTGGCATTAACATGAGTCGTTCTCTTTCAATAAGGACTGAACAGGGTTACCTATGATAATTATTACTATGCTCATTAGAGGAGCGTATGCTTAGCTTTACAGTGTTACACCGGGAGAGCACAGAGACTACAGACATCACACACCTCAGGCCTGTTACAGACGAGCTGGAATGACAACACGGCTAAACACTCCCAAACAGGGAAACAGATCCCAATCAAAGGTGTTATCACGTGCTCCACTTAGGCAGTTGTTTATCTTATAACTTGTCCTTGTGGTAAAAAAATGATGTGGGTAAAACAAATCAAATCAAAATCAAATCAAATTTTATTAGTCACATACACATGGTTAGCAGATGTTAATGCGAGTGTAGCGAAATGCTTGTGCTTCTAGTTCCGACAATGCAGTAATAACAACAAGTAATCTAACCTAACAATTCCACAACTACTACCTTATACACACAAGTGTAAAGGGATAAAGAATATGTACATAAAGATATATGAATGAGTGATGGTACAGAACGGCATAGGCAGGATGCAGTAGATGGTATAGAGTACGGTATATACATATGAGATGAGTACTGTAGGGTATGTAAACATAAAGTGGCATAGTTTAAAGTGGCTAGTGGTACATGTATTACATAAAGATGGCAAGATGCAGTAGATGATATAGAGTACAGTATATACATATACATATGAGATGGGTAATGTAGGGTATGTAAACATTATATTAAGTGGCATTGTTTAAAGTGGCTAGTGGTACATTTTTACATAATTTCCATCAATTCCCATTTTTAAAGTGGCTGGAGTTGAGTCAGTATGTTGGCAGCGGCCGCTAAATGTTAGTGGTGGCTGTTTAACAGTCTGATGGCCTTGAGATAGAAGCTGTTTTTCAGTCTCTCGGTCCCTGCTTTGATGCACCTGTACTGACCTCGCCTTCTGGATGATAGCGGGGTGAACAGGCAGTGGCTTGGGTGGTTGTTGTCCTTGATGATCTTTATGGCCTTCCTGTGACATCGGGTGGTGTAGGTGTCCAAAGAGCGTATTAAAAGTACGTATCTCGGGGGCTTCGTAGGTGCAAAAACTCGACTTACCCAGTTGCGGCCCACTTTTTGGAAGAAAACCATTCGATTTCGTCTCTACGTTATATTGGCATCGAACATGTCACCTTCCCTAGGAGAGGGGGTGACCTCGACTATTTATTGTTAAAAACGAGAGGGTGTCTGGATCTTTAATTTAAAGACCCTTGCTCCCTTCGGTCTCAACGTAGACTTTGATCTGAAGCCATTCTTGTGATTATTGTGATTTTGCTATTGTAAATGTTTGTAGGCTTACGTAGCCAAATTGTATCTATGATCATACTCTATCCATTTATGTTTTTTGTATGCTATTTTAATATGAGAATTAACCAATGATATCAGGCCACACCCGGCCATGATTACAGACACTTGAGTGTCTTTTGACACTATATAAACGAGTCATCCAGCAGTGTTTGTCATTATGCCCTGATGAAGACAGCTTGTCTGTCGAAACGTTGGACATAAGTATTTTTGCATCTGAGCTCCTAGAGTGTGCAGCTCTGCTTTATTTTTTTAAGTGTTCCACTCCGCTAGCCAGCACCTCGCCTAAATAGGTGTGCGTTTCTTTCGCCTCTAGATTAACACGCCTAATGATACCACTGCCTTTTTAGTCTGTCTATCAACCTCTCTCTCCTTCTCGTTCTCTGTCTCTCTTGTTCTTTCTCTCTCTGTCCCCCCCCCCCCTCTCTCTCTCTCTCTCTCTGTGTGTCTCTCTCTCTCTCTGTGTCCCTTTCAATCTCTCTCTCTGTGTCCCTCTCTCTCTCTCTCTCTCTCTCTCTCTCTCTCTCTCTCTCTCTCTCTCTCTCTCTCTCTCTCTCTCTCTCTCTCTCTCTCTCTCTCTCTCTCATTGCATGCATACAGTGAAATGTTTCACAGAGATGTTGAAGACGCTAATGTAGTTGATCATGTGG
Organism: Salvelinus alpinus; assembly: GCF_045679555.1. Classification (NCBI taxonomy): domain Eukaryota; kingdom Metazoa; phylum Chordata; class Actinopteri; order Salmoniformes; family Salmonidae; genus Salvelinus; species Salvelinus alpinus. Next base: position 7,552,041 of record NC_092121.1, on the reverse strand, counting down.
ACGGTCGTGTGACGGTGATGGCCTTAAAGCAGCAATCAGTAGTTGAAACAATGACAAAGGATGTGCCTCCCTGTTTCAGTAAAAAGTTGAGGGGTGGGGCTGGAGAAATGTTACCACTCTCATAGACAGAGCTCTGTATGAAAGGACAGACCATCCATGATATCAAAATGATAGTTTGAACCATGTTTTGAGGCTATATAGTGTTTGTTTACATTTTACTTTGCTTACGAACATTGGAGTAAAACAAGCTCATATTTTGGGGTTCTGATAGAGTAACGACAGTTTAACTAAGCTCATGACGCATGAATAAGTTATATTCTTTAAGAATCAATGGGTACATATGATTCATTTATAAGTCCGCGAAAATGAATGTAGCAACTGCAGATTGGCACTTTAAGAGTCTGCTTCCCACGGCAGTGTCACCTCCTCATCCCTATTTAAATGTCCTCCTTAAACGTCACACGTGGTTATTATCTGGCTCTAGTCTAACACCAGCAGCAGTCAATGCTAAATTTCAACTAGTGACATGGCTGGTAGAGGATGGGAGACAGGCTGGTGGGGTGGCAGGGTGCGTATGCGGAGACATCTCATGTTTCCCATGCTGATATGACTCGTGTGTGAGGGGGTTGGGGGTGTGTGTGTGAGGGGGGTGGGGGTGTGTGTGTGGGGGGGTGGGGGCGTGTGTGTGAGGGGGTTGGGGGCGTGTGTGTGAGGGGGGTGGGGGTGTGTGTGTGAGGGGGGTGGGGTGTGTGTGTGAGGGGGGTGGGGGTGTGTGTGTGAGAGGGGTGGGGGTGTGTGTGTGAGGGGGGTGGGGGTGTGTGTGTGGGGGGGTGGGGGCACGTGTGTGAGGGGGTCGGGGGTGCGTGTGTGAGGGAGGTGGGGGCGCGTGTGTGAGGGGGGTGGGGGCGCGTGTGAGGGGGGTGGGGGTGTGTGTGTGGGGGGGTGGGGGCACGTGTGTGAGGGGGTCGGGGGTGCGTGTGTGAGGGGGTGGGGGCGTGTGTGTGAGGGTGGTGGGGGTGCGTGTGTGAGGGGGGTGGGGGTGCGTGTTTGAGGGGGTTGGGGGCACGTGTGTGAGGGGGGTGGGGGCGCGTATGTGAGGGGGGTGGGGGCGCGTGTGTGAGGGGGGTGGGGGCGCGTGTGTGAGGGGGGTGGGGGCGCGTGTGTGAGGGGGGTGGGGGCGCGTGTGTGAGGGGGGTGGGGGCGCGTGTGTGAGGGGGGTGGGGGTGTGTGTGTGGGGGGGGTGGGGGCGCGTGTGTGGGTGGGGTGGGGGCGCGTGTGTGAGGGGGTCGGGGGTGCGTGTGTGAGGGGGGTGGGGGTGTGTGTGTGAGGGGGGTGGGGGTGTGTGTGTGAGGGGGGTGGAGGTGTGTGCGTGAGGGGGGTGGGTGTGTGTGTGTGTGTGTGTGTCTCTTTGCAGGCAGGAATTGTTGTTTTTATTTGAAGTTGAGGTCACCCTAAGTGTTTTGGGCAAAGGGGGTGTGTCTGGCTGGTTGTTTTGGGCAAAGGGGGTGTGTCTGGCTGGTTGTTTTGGGCAAAGGGGGTGTGTCTGGCTGGTTGTTTTGGGCAAAGGGGGTGTATCTGGCTGGTTGTTTTGGGCGGTGTCTGAATGGATGTGTTTGTTTGTGATGTTTGCTGAATTGTATACTACTTACTACTTATTCATGCAGAAGCAAAGTGGAGGTCAAACGTTTCTATTTGTGAGAGCGTGTGTTCTGTAGTAGGGAGTGTGTGTTCTGTAGTAGGGAGTGTGTGTTCTGTAGTAGGGAGTGTGTGTTCACCATGTTCTCCGTGCTCTCTGCTCTCCTCAGGGTAATTATTATAATCTTTTTTTCTCCCTTTTTCTCCCCAATTTTGTGGTATCCAATTGTTAGTAGTTACTGTCTTGTCTCATCGCTACAACTCCCGTACGGGCTCGGGAGAGACGAAGGTCGAAAGCCATGCGTCCTCCGAAACACAACCCAACCAAGCCGCACTGCTTCTTAACACAGCGCGCATCCAACCCGGAAGCCAGTCGCACCAATGTGTCGGAGGAAACACCGTGCACCTGGAGACCTGGTCAGCGTGCACTGCTCCCGGCCCGCCACAGGAGTCGCTAGAGCGCGATGAGACAATGATATCCCTACCGGCCAAACCCTCCCTAACCCGGACGACGCTAGGCCAATTGTGCGTCGTCCCATGAACCTCCCAGTAGCGGCCGGCTACGACAGAGCCTGGGCTCGAACCCAGAGTCTCTGGTGGCACAGCCTTAGACCACTGCGCCACCCGGGAGGGCTCAGGGTAATTTAAAAGGCGCTGACATGCCTCCTATGTTTGTGTGGGTCTACTTGGGGGCCGGGTTTTGATTGCACCAGGCAGGAAGGGCCTTTGCCCCCACTCCATGCCCAGAGAGGGGAGCCTTGGTCTGGATGTGGGGAGGGCTGCTCCTCCCTCCTCCTTCTCCAGGGTGGTAGTATTTCAGGCTCACTGGACAGCAGGGACAGGCTCGTAAGTAGAGGTTTAATTTCTGAGCCGCTATGCCGGGTGAGCCCTGGTCATTCAGCGAGAGATCAGCTCCGTGATTGATGATCCCCCAGTGCCAGGGGGAGAGGGGGGCGAGGGGGCATGCCACAAAGCGGAAGCAGGCTACATGTCAAGGCTGGTACAACCCGTTCTCCCCCTGGGTTCCCGCTGCCACCCTCTGCCCCTCTCAGCCAGCATTCATCCCTCTATACACAGCAGGCGCTACAGCCTCACACACTGCATAGGGCTGCAGTAAGAACATCTTCAGGACTCTCCCGCCTAATTTCTCACACTGAAACACATATCTTTGGTCCTTGAGGGCCACCACCCAGTAGGTTATTTTCAGGGGCCACAGATTGTGTTAGAGCTGCCCTCTAACATTCAGCTGTTGGAGGTGTTCAGTGTTCAGGCATCAACCCACTTGTCTTTATGCTCCTATTCTTGTTACATGGTCATGTTAGCAGGAATAGATGGTGTGGGAAAGACTGTACTGTATGTACCATGTGCTTATGAATGAATAATGTATAGCTTTTTGAAGTAATTTTTTTCAATGAGCTGGAGTGAGGGATGCTTGGTCGTTTGGCAGGGGGTGGTTGGGTCGTGTGGTATAAGGACCACAGAGATTTCTTTATTGGCTGCCTCGATTGGGCAATGCTCAAAGGTTTTAGAGAAAACATCTGATGGAGCCTTTGAGTGCTCCCAGAATGGCAATGTGAATAGCAGCTTTCATACCTCCTCTAGTGTGTGTGTGTGTGTGTGTGTGTGTGTGTGTGTGTGTGTGTGTGTGTGTGTGTGTGTGTGTGTGTGTGTGTGTGTGTGTGTGTGTGTGTGTGTGTGTGTGTGTGTGTGTGTGTGTACGTGTGTGTGTACGTGTGTGTGTACGTGTGTGTGTACGTGTGTACGTGTGTGTGTGTGTGTGTGTGTGTGTGTGTGTGTGTGTGTGTGTGTGTACGTGTGTGTGTGTGTGTGTGTGTGTGTGTGTGTGTGTGTGTGTGCGTGCGTGCGTGCGTGCGTGCGTGCGTGCGTGCGTGCGTGCGTGCGTGCGTGCGTGCGTGCGTGCGTGCGTGTGTTTGTACGTGTGTGTGTGTACGTGTATGTGAGAGCGGGGGAGGGGGAGGTGTGTGTGTGTTTTAGAGGTTTAACTGCGTGTGTGTCTCAAAGGTTTGGGTGTGTGTGTGAGTGGTTTGTGTGTATCCAGTACGTAAATAAATCTGCGCGTAGGCAAAAGGCTTTCAGGGGTTTTTTCACATGTTGACGTCTCAATCCATCACAGGGATTCTATAGAGCTGCCTTTTCATGTATTTATGTCAGGAGAGAGTAGGAGGGGAGGGAATAAACAAACACAGATCTTTTCTCTCTCTGTGTGGATCTACTTTGAAGGAGAGAAACCCCCCCACGTGTTCATTAAGTGTTGAGACGTGTTCAGGCAGCCTTTTTAAATCACATAGCACTCATCTGTCTGGGAATGTACTTTTTATGTTAGGTTTTTATGATGTAATTCTTCACTAGAGCCAAAAGGGTTCGCACACGTTTCATTAGACAGTTTGTGTTCTAATTTTGTAACTTTGGTCTGCACTGGTCTTACAAATACCCCAGACTTAATTAATACAGAGCCAGATGTACCAATACTTACTACCTGTGCTAAGTTTACACCTGCTATTTTTAACAGGGATCGGATGACATAAAAACCATGCAAAAAAGCGTCCCAATGGGCACAGTCAGTTCAACGTCTAGTTTTGATTTACATTTGGTTGAGTTGTCAAGTAAAGTGAATTCAACGTGTAACCAACCAACATTTTTACCCTGCCATTGGATTTAGGTTAAAAGGTCAAACATTTGTTGAAAAAAATATTACATTAATTACTTTTTGCAAATCAATCAGTTTTCCACGTTGATTCAACGGCATCGCATGACATTTTTGGGTTGAAATGACTTAGAAACAACGTTGATTCAACTATTGTTTTTGCCCAGTGAGGACCTTATTTGCTCCTATCTCATTCCTTAGCACAGAGTGGACAGACAGTGCTACAGAGTCAGACAGACTACAGACAGACCCACTGCCTTTGTTATAGCAGGCTAGCACAGCAAGCAGGCGTGTAGTCACTCTGAGTGAAGCAGCTCGACTGATAGATAGCACAGCACGCTCCTCAGAGAATCAGAGAGTAGCACTCTGTCTCCCCCCAGTGGTGCCGTACTGAACTGCATGGCCTCCTATGTTGTTATACAATCTATGATTAGTATGGGATTGGATAGTCCATAGGTAGTGAGTGTCCATGTGGGTGTGTATGGGTGTCTGTGTGTACAGTATGTCATTGTGTGTATGTGCGAGGGTGTTTTCATGTGTTTCATGTGCGTGTTCATGTGTCTGCACACGTGGGCATGTTGTTTGTCCATGTGTACAGTGTCTGTGTGTGGTGATGTACACAACACATTAAGAACACCACCTTTTTGCCCTCAGAGCAGAATCAATTCGTCCGGGCATGGACTCTACAAGGTGTTGGAAGGGTTCAACAGGGATGCTGGCCCATGTTGACTCCGATGCTTCCTACAGTTGTTTGAGGTTGGCTGGATGTCCGTTAGGCGTTGTGCCATTCTTGATGCACACGGGAAACTGTTGAGCGTGAAAAACCCAGCAGCGTTGCAGTTCTTGACACACTCAAACCGGTGCACCTGGCACCTACTACCGTACCCCGCTCTAAACCCCGTTCATCTACACTGATTGAAGTGGATTCAACAAGTTACATCAATAAGGGATCGTAGCTTTCACCTGGATTCACCTGGTCAGTCTGTGTCATGGAAAGAGTAGGTGTTCTTAATGTTTTGTACACTCAGTGTGTGTCTCTGTGAGGGTGTGTGGGTACTGACAGCCAGGGCTTACTTCAGGCAGGCCTAGGATCAGATGCCTCACGCACCTACACCGAACCGTCTGAATCAGGGCTCTTTTTGCGTCCCTGTCTTTTATGGGCTATTGGCTTTAACCGGGGGGCTTCGCGCAGAGGCACAGAGGGAAGGGGATATCATATGATGATGGGTCCATTGTTCCCAGCACACGTCCGTGCTCTAACGCACCGTCATAGCACTGTGATACTGGGCACCTCAGACTCACAGAGCACTGCTTCTCTAATCCACTGGCCCTGATCCTTCACCTCTGACCTCTTACCCCCGCTGGTCTGTTCTCGATACCTTCTCTCTCATCCTTTCTGTTTTGTCTCATCTCTATCTCTTTTCTTTTTCTCCTCTCCTCTCTTTCCACATTTCTGTTCTCTCTCTTCTCTCCCCTCTTCGCTCTCCTCTTCCCTGCGACTCTTCATCGTGTCATTGCAGTAAAGGAGAATGTGTTCTCCGTCAAGTTACCTGTCAAAACAAAGGTTAACGGCATAATAAATAAACAAATCCTTCTCTCCTCTCTCAGGAATGAAGCGTCCGTTCAGCCCACCCTCTGTGTTAAAAATGGAGGAGGACAGGAACGGGTTAGGAGTGGGGATGGGGTTGACTGTGGACAGCGAGGTGTGCTGTGACCCACAGGAGGAGGGTGTAGTCCTGGGGGAGCAGCCAGGTCCAGTTGGGGGCGCCCTGCCCTCCTCTGACCACAGCAGGCCCAAGAGGGAGAGGAAGCAGCGCAGTTACACACTGTGTGACGTGTGTAACATCCAGCTCAACTCCCCAGCCCAGGCCCAGATACACTACAACGGCAAGTCTCACCAGAAGAGACTCAAACAGATAAATAACGGGAAGATCCAGCACGGCAACACAGGTAGGACATCCCGCCCACTTTCTGCGCTATTCTGCAGCTGTACCCTACTCTACCCCTACACTGTTCGAAAAAAGGCTTTCAAAAGGGTTCTGCGGCTGTCCCCGTAGGATAACTCTTTTCAGTTCCAGGTAGAACCCTTTGTGGTTCCAGGTAGAACTCTTTTGGGTTCCATGTATAACCCCCTGTGGAAAGGGGTTCTACATGGAACCCAACAGGGTTCTACATGGAACCACAAAGGGTTCTACCTGGAACCAAAAGAGGTTCTTCAAAGGGTTCTCCTATGGGCACAGCCGAAGAACCGATTTTGATTCAAGATAGAAAACTTTTTCTATGAGTGTACAGTACCCTACTCTACTATAACACTCTGAGGCTGCTCACCTCTGTAATCCCTTACCAGCTGATGAGAGAAATGATAGAGTGCACACTTTTGACAAAGTGTGAATATGAGTTCTACCCCCCCAAGGACACATCAAGCTGCATTATATAACCTAGTAAGGTGCATCAGCACTGTGTTCTACCTGTTCCATCATACGTTCAGTACATTTCTAAGAGGACGCTGTGATAATGAGTATGACAAGTGAACATGGAGAGCTGCTACAGATGTGGGATCTTTATTTGATCGCTCTGTTGCAGGATAACTTTCCTGCAATGCAGGAATTGTATTTCAGGTTTAAAAAGGTTTCTGAAGTTTGTAATTCCCACATTGAATTTTCAGACATGACTTTCCTTTTCAGTTATTTTTTTTAAATATCAACCCCTACAAAAATGTTGATTAATTATAATCCACATAATCATTCACATTTCCTGTTGCTGCAGGATCATTTTCCTGCTGTAGCAAACTGGCTCAACCTGTATAGCAGCGTTGTGTCATGGCTCTCAGTACAGGAGTACTAGTGTGGTTTGAAGTGTGTATGGAAGTGTGTATGGAAGTGTGTATAGTGCAGAAGTGTGCATGGTGCTATATAGTCTTCCCTAGCCTGAGGCTGGACACAGAGGGAGGAGAACAAAGCTGAGTTAAGTCATTAATTGGCTGACTAATTAATTGCTGGTTATTTTAGGTCGTTCTGGTTCCTGCTCGCTCCTGGGTAGCTACAGCAGTGGCTGCAGTGGAGGTGCAGGTTTTCCCCGTAGATTTGAATATATAGTGAAACTGGCTACATGTTCAGAGGTTATTCCTTTCTGTCTCCCACTCTCTCTTTACTTGTAACCCTCCTACGCAGCTCGAAAACACTCTCACCAACCTGGAGAATCTGCTCTCAAACACTCATCACTCACTCTTGAATTCTCTATCTCTATTTCTCTCTCTCTCACACACACACACACACACACACACACACACACACACACACACACACACACACATGGACACACACACATCTCCGCATGAAAACTAGTCTGACCCACTTCAGGTGCAGAAATCTCGTACAAACAGCACATAATTACATAGCAACGGAGAGCACGGCAACGCTTGCCATGGCCACAGATTATTTGGCCCTGATTGGCTGCTGGCAGGCTGCTGTAGGCATGGTGGTGCAGTGTGTTTCTACTCCAACCCTATAGGGGGCAGCAGTGGGGCCAGACCCTTGAGATTGCCTGGGGAACCATGGTACATCTGACTCAGCACTACAGGCAGGTACACAAACAGTCAATAGTCACCCGCTTAGGTCGTTCAGATAACTGGCGTTGGCAGTTAGTATACACCTGTGATGGCTGTGTGTAAACACAGTGTAGCAGCAGTAATCTGGAAAGCAGAGAGATCACGATACACCCATACAAACATACCACCTCTCCTCCTCTCTTCTCCCATCTCTCTCTTACTCTCACTCTCTCCCTTCCCCTCTCACCCTCCCTTCACCCTCCCTCTCTCCCCCTCTCTCTCTCACCCTCCACCTTCCCTCTCGCCCTCTCGCTCTCTGTAGTCACACAAGGAATAGTCAGCTTAGTAATGCAGCCATGCTGCCTGCAGGTGTGTTGCTCATGTGGAAGTCCTTCTTTGCAGTCCTCCCAACCGTCGTCCTTTCCCTTTCCTGATTGCTTCATTGGTTCAGTGAGCCAGCCAGCACGCAGAGCCCAGCCCAGTCCAGTGCCTTGTGGCCAGTCAGTCTTTAAGAAGGATGGGCAGAATGAGGCCTGACGTGGCCACTGACCGTCACTGTCTAAGACCCGGGTCAGCTAGGGCATGGTCTGACTCAGACCAACACACACACACACACACACGCACGCAGGCTTTGTCCCCAGCACCCTGGCACAGCTCCAGCAGCGGAGAGAGATGGGGTGAGAGAGAGAGAGAGAGAGAGAGAGAGAGAGAGAGAGAAGGGGAGGGAGTGTGTGAGTGTGTGTGGTGTATGGTGCAGATTCCCTCTGACACACAGTCACAATCATGCAGCCTTATCTGTGCTCACCTTCTGCTGACTCCCACAGGCCCACGGCCTCAGCTCACACACACACACACACACATTGCAAACATGTGTGGATGTTTGCAATCTGTGTGGATGTTGAAGGGTGCGTGATGTGTGTTTACAGTATGTAAACGTATATTCCTGTGTGTGTGTGTGTGTGTGTGTGTATGTGTGTGTGTGTGTGTGTGTGTGTGTGTGTGTGTGCGTGCGTGCGTGCGTCCGAAAGAATCCTCTCCATGTCAGCTTGTGTTACCCTTCCTCTCTGCTTCATTGAACTGACAGAGCGTCCAGGCTTTTCTTCTCTCTCTCTCTCGTTCCCTCTCTTACACACATAATCTCTCTCTCTCTCTCTCTCTCTCTCTCTCTCTCTAAACCCCGACACAGGGTGATGGGCAACCACAGTGAATCTAAACAGGCTTTAATTTCAGTTTCAGCTGTATATGATGATACAACTTTACTTACCGCATTCAGGAATAATGCATTGTTACTTGTTATAAGCATGTATAAGCCCCTACTGTGTCTTCTAAATCAACTGAAATGTGTTATTTCTTTCTGTGTTATTTTGCTTTACATATTCTAAATGGCTACTATACTTTTTACGTTCCGTGGTCCTTTTGTGGTCATTTCGTGGTAATTTCCAAACCTCTTCAAACTACTCCTATAACAAAATAACAACTGAGAAACACATGATGCGAAAACAAGTATTATTTATTAAAAAATATGATATTGTATTATTTGGAATGCGGATGAACAATGTCCTGTACGGGCACGTTATTCAGTGTTTCCCCTTGTTGGACCGACGGCGGCGGCGGGCTCTCTTCTTAGTTGAACCACGGGGGGTCACCCACACGGGAGCGGTTTGAGCATCTTTACAGCCACCTGTCTCCCTCTCAGCTCCTCTCTCCTTGTGTTCATCTCCATGGAGCTCTAATGCAACCATTGTCTACGGAAAGAAAATAAACCTAGTCTTATTAGGAAAACAAATACATATTTTCATTCATGCTCCAAGGTAAAATGCCAGCAGTATATATAACTGCAATGGGTAAATGTCACTATTTGGACCAGTCTAATGTTGTTCCCAAAGCCTTTCTCAGACCCCCTCATACCCCGAATCGTTCCTTCACATCACATTACCTGCAGTAGTCCTCTGACACTGAAGGTGAGCAGCAGGCCCATGCCGTACAACCAGCAGCAAAGAGCCAGAAACATGCAGCCTACAGCCTCTATCCTCCTCTCTTCTGCCCCAGTAATCACTTCCACCATCTTCTTCCACACAAGCTCACTCGCTCCCGCTCTCTCCCTACTCCTGAGCTCAGCTACTCGGGTGCGAAGCGTTCTGAGGCTGGCCGTGGAATCACTGGTTGTCTGGTGCAAAGCACTAACGTCTCTGTATTTCTGGTCAATGCTGTTTCTGGTCTGGGTGGTAGTGGCCTTGTCCGAGCCACAATGGCCCACAGGGCAGGAGCCTATCTCCTGTTTCTGTAGCATGAGGCAGCTTGATGTATCCCCCCTGGATAGGACACAAGTCTGTCGCAGGGCCTTAACCCCAATCCATCTCCTTAATGTGTGCCAAGCTGAGAGGCACCGATGCCCATTTTCAGAGTCTTTGGTTGGACTCGACCGCGGATAAACCACCCGACCTTCCACCCTCAGGGCGGACACTCTAACCACAAGGCCACTGAGTCGGTAAGTGTTGTTTGTAGCTACCCGGGTCGCAGTGGGTTCCGAGCTGACCATAACACAAGCCTCTCCGGGGCACTTGTACAAACTGTGTCCAGTGGTCTCGCTGGTGTTCTGTTTGGTCCGGGGTTGTTGATGGAAGTTGATGGTGCTGGTGTTCAGGTCAATGTGAGGCGTGCTGGCCCACCGCCTAATGCCGATGGGGGTCATCAGGGCATCCCGAAAAACCGTGCCGTCCAGGTGTTGTAATGCCAAGATTACATGCACCAACAAATGAATACTGATAGAGTACAAAGCCATCTCTCAATCAATAAACTGGCTGAGCAAATTCAAAAAGCAACTACTCTCTACAGCGATAGGCGAGTTGTGGTGTTCAGAATGCTTGATTGGACTGTTGTGCCACAGTGGTCTATGATGTCACAGAGGGCATCCAACATGTTACCTAGGTTGAAGATAACTAGCATGTCACCCCACCCTCCTTTATGACATCATTGCAATATAGATGCGGTAAAAAAGGTCAATTGAACTCAACCAATCAAAGGAATGGTAGAGCATGGTGCTAGCAGCGCCAGGGATATGGGTTCGATTCCCACGGTGGACCAGTACGGGGGGTGGAAAAACGATGGAAATGTATGCGGTAAGATTGTCTGCTAAATTACTATAATTTAGGCTATTGTTTAGATGTGTTTTTCACACTGTCTTGAGGTAAAAATCACGGTATAATGCATGAATGGATGTCAACCCCAACACATGTTAAAGTCATCGTTCCCAATCAACTGCATCACAGTTAAAAACGACAGACTACCATCAGTGATTTCTGTATGCTAGGTACGCTAACCAGCTTACACGAAAGGGAGTTAGCATTGAACAGTCACTTCTTCTAAACCTAAAAAGGGACAACTTCTACATGGTATGCAGCAAAAACAGCCAAATATATGCAAATCGGATTTAAGTAGCTACATTGTGGGTCTGTTACAACACATAAATCATGACGGGTTTGACGAATATCCACTTTGTTCGATCGGATTTGTTGAATGTCCCAATCTGATCAATGCAGCGTGAAAACCATAGAGTTCATTTAATATGTACTGTAATAGGATGTCTTTGTTGAAAACTCTGGTGTTTCTCATCCTAAAGCTTGTTCTCCATATTCCTTTTCAATGTTTTAAATGGTGAGCCAACATGTTCTGAGCACTTTTATCTCCAAAACTAGTTTTGTATTGGCTCTCTCTTGTCTCTCTGCAGCAGATATATAGTGAGCAATATGTTTGGAACATCGAATTTGCAGTACAATTGCAGTATTGAATTGCAATACATATAGAATCGCAATACATATCGTAGGTCCTTGGCAATTCCCAGACCTACTGTTCACCACTGCCCCATAAAGTACCAGCCACCATGGTCTCTATTCGTCTATTGAGGGAGCCAGACCATAATCCCCTCTAATTAGGATCAGCATGGCCATCGCCCCGCTCAAGGACGGCAGCACCAGCCAGCCAGCGCCTCCCAAAATATTTTGAGAGCTAATTAAAAGGGGCAGGGGGTGTTGGGGGACATACCGCTCCCTTGACGTAGAGTCTGCCGGGGCGGGACAGGTCCACGTGGGTGAGATGCATGGTGGGATAGGTCATCCTCTTCTTTATTTAGGGTGAGGCAGGGAGGGAGGAGGGGGACAGTGGCTTGGTCTGATTTGACCTTAAGTCACTAGAGGGTGTGGCTTTATCTGATTTGACCTGATGTCCCTAGAGGGTGTGGCTGCTCAGACCACAGTAAAGGCTGTGTCTGTGTCTGAGTTACTATTGGTTATTTTCTGCTTGGCATCTCTTTTCATATCTTCGAGCTTTGAGAAAACGTGCTATTGTGGTGTGTGTGTGTGTGTGTGTGTGTGTGTGTGTGTGTGTGTGTGTGTGTGTGTGTGTGTGTGTGTGTGTGTGTGTGTGTGTGTGTGTGTGTGTGTGTGTGTGTGTGTGTGTGTGTGTGTGTGTGTGTGTGTGTGTGTGTGTGTGTGAGAGAGAGACTGCCTCTACCGCTTTCATGGTTCTGATCTTTTTCCTATCTCCACGGCCTAGGATAAAGCTTGTTGTTGTGATGTGTGTGTCTGCGTGTGTGAGTCAGTGTGTGTCTCTTCATGGACCCTGTCTGTCTGTCTGTCTCTATCTCTCTCTCTCTCGCTCTGTTTTAATAAAGCGTGAGGGATTGGATTAAAGGCTGGGATTTTCTGCATGAATGCATTTGCGCATCTGCGTTTTATTTTTGTGCCGCCTCGCCATTTTCCCATTTTATTTCTTCCCTGTGGAGGAAAATGACTTTCCTCGCTCACTGTGCCTTTGGACATGTGTGTGTCATAGTGTGTGCTTGTGTGTGTGCATGTGCTTGTGTGTGTGTGGACGTTTGTGCATGTGTCATGTTGTTTTCAGCAGCGTCGAGGCACACCTTAAGCCCTGAGTATCACCAAATGTGGCTAGTCAGTCCCTGATTGGTCCATCTGAAGTGTCTGTCAATCTGTCAGCTGCATAATATATCCCTATGCTGTCTGTAGAAGACTCCAGTGAAAGACTATTACTAATATAATCTCTAATACAGGAACCTTCCCTGTCTCCTCATAGCATATGCAAACACTTTGGCTGTGTAGTCGTTTAGCTGTGCACTCTGTCTCTGCCCCCCTCGCTCTGGGGTTTGGTCCTTCGTGTCCCACCGGTTTAGACTCTGGGAAAAGGTTGTGTTCCGGATCGGCACGCAGGGCCCAGTGGAGCGGGAAAAGTCTGGAGCAGGGAGACCGTAGGGAGAGGAGAAGGAATAGACCACCAAACGTCGGTCTGTCTGTCATTACTGTTTACCACTGTCTGTCTGTGTGTCTGTCTTTGTTGTTTACCAATGTCTGTGTGTCTGTCTATTGTTTACCAATGTCTGTCTGTCTATTATTTACCAATGTCTGTCTGTCTGCTTGCCTGCCTGCCTGCCTGTGGAGACTAGGCTGTACTCACTATTTGTTATTATCTAGTATAAATATCCAAAGCATATCCAAGGGTTTTGTTGTCACACAGCGCTCTGTCAAATTGATAGAACATTCTGCCACTTTCTTAAATGGCACAGAATATCAATCCCTGCATTTCCTCGGTTCCCTTTTTAATGCATTTTCTCGCTTATCAAACCGACCTCATGCAGTGTTCAACCATAGAATTATATATCTTTGTGTTCAACATCCTGTTACATTATCTGTTTGTGTCACGACTGTCGTTTAAATAACTGGACCAAGGCGCAGCGTGAGTACATTTTATTGCTCGTGAAACTTTAAAAAATAAAATAAACAACAAAGATATAACGATCGTGCCAAACGTAGCGCACAAAGGCACTCACACAAAACAATATCCCACAACGCAGGTGGGAAAAGGGACACACTAAGTATGATCCCCAATTAGAGGCAACGATATTCAGCTGCCTCCAATTGGGAACCCTACTCACACACCAACATAGAACTATAATAACTAGAAAAAAAACCTAGTCACGCTCTAACCTATTACGCCATAGAACCCCGAGGGCTCTCTATGGTCAGGGCGTGACAGTTTGTAATGGATGTCTAGTCATCATTACCACCTTGTCTGTTTGGTTGCACCCCGCTACTGGAGTCCATTGGGAGATGTCCAGCCCTCCACCCCCTCCACCGCCTCCACCCCAGGCCCTTGGTGAGAAAGCCCAAAGAAAGGCTGTGTTTCTGGGCAGTGCACAGCCTCACTTCCCCCTCTCTCCCTGCAGCATATTATCCATACTCCATCCATTTGTTTTTCACCTTTATTTAACCAGATAAGTCAATCGAGAACCAATTCTCATTTACAATAACGACCTGGCCAAGAGGCATAACATTGTAACAGTGAACAGGACAACACAACAAATAAATAAAACTATACAGAGGAAATGTACAAATTCGTCAAATATACAACAATAAGAAATTCACACTGGGTTTGAGTAGAACAATTCAAGGTGTAAGAACATTTTAAAGATAATACACAACGCAGAGGATGAGAGGTCAACAGAGTAACGGTCAATGGGGAAAAAAATAAAATAAATAAATAAAATAATCTGTAATATTAATGGGTCAGAGACATGGGAGGAATTTCTGTCCGTACATGGCCAGTTCTCATTGGTCCAAATTGTTTATACATTGAACATGAAATAGGATACTTGTTATTTGGCCGTTTTATTGCAAGGAATTCTAATTGGTCAACCACAGGCTAGGGCTGGGTTATAAAACTACATCCTGTCTCTTTGTTCTGTGGAGAGAATCACTGAGGACAGGGGAGAATGAACATCTACAGTTGAAGTCGGAAGTTTACATACACCTTATACAAATACATTTAAACAAAAAATTTCACAATTCCGGATATTTAATCCAAGTAAAAATTCCCGGTTTTAGGTCAGTTAGGATCACCACTTTATTTTAAGAATGTGAAATGTCAGAATAATAGTAGAGACAATGATTTATTTCAGCTTTTATTTTTTTCATCACATTCCCAGTGGGTCAGATGTTTACATACACTCAATTAGTATTTGGAAGCATTTGGAAGCATTGTGATGGCCACTCCAATACCTTGACGTTGTTGTCCTTATGCCATTTTGCCACAACCAGAAGTATGCTTGCGGTCATTGTCCATTTGGAAGACCCATTTGCGACCAAGCTTTAACTTCCTGACTGATGTCTTGAGATGTTGCTTCAATATATCCACATAATTTCCCTGCCTCATGATGCCATCTATTTTGTGAAGTGCACCAGTCCCTCCTGCAGCAAAGCAACCCCACAACATGATGCTGCCACCGCCGTGCTTCACGGTTGGGATGGTGTTATTCGGCTTGCAAGCCTCCCCCTTTTTCCTCCAAACATAACGATGGTCATTATGACCAGAGGACATTTCTCCAAAAAGTATGATCTTTGTCCCCATGTGCAGTTGCAAACCGTAGTCTGTTTTTTTATGGCGGTTTTGGAGCAGTGGCTTCTTCCTTGCTGAGCGGCCTTTCAGGTTATGTCGACGTAGGACTCGTTTTACTGTGGATATAGATACTTTTGTACCTGTTTCCTCCAGCATCTTCACAGGGTCCTTTGCTGTTATTCTGGGATTGATTTGCACTTTTCGCACCAAAGTATGTTCATCTCTAGGAGACAGAACGCGTCTCCTTCCTGAGCGATATGACGGCTGCGTGGTCCCATGGTGTTTATACTTGCGTACTATTGTTTGTACAGATGAACGTGGTACCTTCAGGCGTTTGGAAATTGCTCCCAAGGATGATCCAGACTTGTGGAGGTGTACAATATTTTTTATGAGATCTTGGCTGATTTCTTTTGATTTTCCCATGATGTCAAGCAAAGAGGCACTGAGTTTGAAGGTAGGACTTGAAATACATCCACAGATACACCTCCAATTGACTCAAAGGATGTCAATTAGTCTATAAGGAAGTAAGCAAACAGGAAACCACTCACCCAGAAGCGGCGCTCCTAGTGGCCGGAGACTTTAATGCAGGGAAACTTAAATCAGTTCTACCAAATCTCTATCACCATGTTAAATGTGCAACCAGAGGGAAAAAAATTCTAGATCACCTCTACTCCACAGACAGAGATGCGTACAAAGCTCTCCCTCATCCTACATTTGGTAAATCCGACCACAACTCTATCCTCCTGATTCCTGCTTACAAGTGACTCGGTCTATAAAAAAGTGGTCAGATGAAGCAGATTCTAACTACAGGACTGTTTTGCTATCACAGACTGGAACATGTTCCGGGATTCTTCCGATGACATTGAGGAATACACCACATCAGTCACTGGCTTTATCAATAAGTCCATTGAGGACGCCGTCCCCACAGTGACTGTACGTACATACCCCAACCAGAAGCCATGGATTACAGGCAACATTCGCACTGAGCTAAAGGGTAGAGCTGCCGCTTTCAAGGTGCGGGACTCTAACCCGGAAGCTTAGAAGAAATCCCGCTATGCCCTGCGACGAACCATCAAACAGGCTAAGCGTTAATACAGGGCTAAGATTCAATCATACTACACCGGCTCCGACGCTCGTAATACCAACATCTTTCAAGCAGACCACCATACTCCCTGTGCCCAAGAACACAAAGGCAACCTGCCTAAATGACTACAGACCCGTAGCACTCACGTCCGTAGCCATGAAGTGCTTTGAAAGGCTGGTAATGGCTCACATCAACACCATTATCCCAGAAACCCTAGACCCACTCCAATTTGCATACCGCCCAAGCAGATCCACAGATGATGCAATCTCTATTGCACTCCACACTGCCCTTTCCCACCTGGACAGAAGGAACACCTATGTGAGAATGCTGTTCATTGACTACAGCTCAGCGTTCAACACCATAGTACCCTCAAAGCTCATCACTAAGCTAAGGAACCTGGGACTAAACACCTCCCTCTGCAATTGGATCCTGGACTTCCTGACGGGCCGCCCCCAGGTGGTGAGGGTAGGTAGCAACACATCTGCCACGCTGATCCTCAACACTGGAGCTCCCCAGGGGTGCGTGCTCAGTCCCCTCCTGCACTCCCTGTTCACCCACGACTGCATGGCCAGGCACGACTCCAACACCATCATTAAGTTTGCAGACAACACAACAGTGGTAGGCCTGATCACCGACAACGACGAGACAGCCTATAGGGAGGAGGTCAGAGACCTGGCCGGGTGGTGCCAGAATAACAACCTCTCCCTCAATGTAACCAAGACTAAGGAGATGATTGTGGACTACAGAAGAAGGAACACCGAGCACATCCCCATTCTCATCGACGGGGCTGTAGTGGAGCAGGTTGAGAGCTTCAAATTCCTTGGTGTCCAGATCAACAACAAACTAGAATGGTCCAAACACACCAAGACAGTCGTGAAGAGGGCACGACAAAGCCTATTCCCCCTCAGGAAACTAAAAAGATTTGGCATGGGTTCTCAGATCCTTAAAAGGTTCTACAGCTGCAACATCGAGAGCATCCTGACCGGTTGCATCACTGCCTGGTACGGCAATTGCTCGGCCTCCGACCGCAAGGCACTTCAGAGGGTAGTGCGTACGGCCCAGTACATCACTGGGGCAAAGCTGCCTGCCATCCAGGACCTCTACACCAGGCGTTGTCAGAGGAAGGCCCTAAAAATTGTCAAAGACCCCAGCCACCCCAGTCATAGACTGTTCTCTCTACTACCGCATGGCAAGCGGTACCGGAGTGCCAAGTCTAGAACAAAAAGGCTTTTCAACAGTTTTTACCCCCAAGCCATAAGACTCCTGAACAGGACTATTTGCATTGTGTGCCCCCCCCCCCAACCCCTCTTTTACGCTGCTGCTACTCTCTGTTTATCATATATGCATCGTCACTTTAACTATACTTTCATGTACATACTACCTCAATTGGCCCGACCAACCAGTGCTCCCGCACATTGGCTAACCGGGCTATCTGCATTGTGTCCCACCACCCGCCAACCCCTCTTTTTACGTTACTGCTACTCTCTGTTCATCATATATGCATAGTCACTTTAACCATACCTACATGTACATACTACCTCAATAAGCCTGACTAACCGGTGTCTGTATATAGCCTTGCTACTCTTATATTCAAATGTCTTTTTACTGTTGTTTTATTTCTTTACTTACCTACACACACACACACACATACCTTTTTTTCGCACTATAAGTAAGCATGTAATTATGTAAGTAAGCATTTTACTGTAAGGTCTACACCTGTTGTATTCGGCGCACGTGACAAATAAACTTTGATTTGATTCTATCAGAAGCTTCTAAAGCCATGACATAATTTTCTGGAATTTTCCAAGCTGTTTAAAGGCACAGTCAACTTAGTGTATGTAAACTTCTGACCCACTGGAATTGTGATACAGTGACTTATAAGTGAAATAATCTGTCTGTTAACAATTGTTGGGAAAATGACTTGTGTCATGCACAAAGTAGATGTCCTAACCGACTTGCCAAAACTTTAGTTTGTTAACAAGAAATTTGTGGAGTGGTTGAAAAACGTGACTCCAACATAAGTGTATGTTAACTTCCGACTTTAACTGTACGTCTCAGCATAACACCTCGTCCCTGATTTGCTTTGGGGTTTGTGTTATTGAAGAGTAACATCAACTGCTAACAAAGACAACACAGCAGACTTAGTGATGAGCAGGTACATTGATCAGATAGCAGCTCAGGTAATATGTTTTTCAAGGAGTGTGGTGGGATAAATGTGTCAACTAAGAAGACCCAGATTACACCAGAGTGGCTTATTACCTCTGATAGAGGGATAGTAGAGGAGAGAGGTGCTGGGCGGTGGGAGAGGGAGATAGAGGATGATAAAGGGGGGAAGGAGTAAAGGAAAGACGGGGAGGCAAATGGATGAGGAAGGGTGAACACGAAAGCCAAATTGAGAGGAAGGGGAGAGAGGTGGTGAGAGGGGAATGAGAGAAAGAGGACTGATTGAGCAAGCGAGTGAAAGGGAGAGGTAGAGAGAGGTAGAGAGGGAGAAGGAGAGAGAGAGAGAGAGAGAGAGAGAGAGAGAGAGAGAGAGAGAGAGAGAGAGAGAGAGAGAGAGAGAGAGAGAGAGAGAGAGAGAGAGAGAGAGAGAGAGAGAGAGAGAGAGAGAGAGAGAGAGAGAGAGACTGTCATTTACCCAGAGAGACACACAGATAAACACTGTCATTTACCCAGTGAAGATGGGCTCCCCAGTAATGGACACATGATAGATGGCCATTGTAAGTTTGTACTAGCCCAAAGTTCACACACACTTACCATCCGTCACATCTGACGTGTGATTTTACTAGTGCATTTGTCTCATTCCTGGTTCCCTGTGTGTGTTTTGCTCCCTGGGGACTCATATTGAGACAGCCCAGGATGAACAGAGGTACGGTATAGAGGTGTGGAGGAGAGATTGAGGTGAGAGAGAGAACATTTGAAATGTCTATATTCTTGAAAAAGAATGTGTGAGTGTAATGTTTACCAATGTTTATCTTGTTTATTTCCCTTTGGTTTATTGTCTATTCCATTTGTCAATGTAAACATATGTTTCCCATGCCGATAAAGCCCTTTGAATAGAAAACATTGGATTGGTGAGAGAGAGAGAGAGAGAGAGAGAGAGAGAGAGAGAGAGAGAGAGAGAGAGAGAGAGAGAGAGAGAGAGAGAGAGAGAGAGAGAGAGAGAGAGAGAGAGAGAGAGAGCGAGAGAGCGAGCGAGCGAGCGAGAGAGAGAGAGAGAGAGAGAGAGAGAGAGAGAGGGAATGATGGAGAGAGAAAGAGGGAGAGATAAAGACTAGGAGGACAGTAAGAGAGAGAGAGACTAGGATGACAGTAAGAGAGAGAGAGACTAGGATGACAGTAAGAGAGAGAGAGACTAGGATGACAGTAAGAGAGAGAGACTAGGATGACGGTAAGAGAGAGAGAGACGGTGAGAAGGCCTCACAGACAGACAAAGATGACTGCCATGTAAAGCACAAAACAAACCATGAAATAGATATCTAATCTTTTTTTCTTTTTTTCCCCCACCTTTATTTAACCTTTATTTCACCTTTATTTAACCAGGTAGGCAAGTTGAGAACAAGTTCTCATTTACAATTGCGACCTGGCCAAGATAAAGCAAAGCAGTTCGACACATACAACAACACAGAGTTACACATGGAGTAAAACAAACATACAGTCAATAATACAGTAGAAAATAAGTATATATACAACGTAAGCAAATGAGGTTAGATAAGGGAGGTAAAGGCAAAAAAAGGCCATGGTGGCGAAGTAAATACAATATAGCAAGTAAAACACTGGAATGGTAGATTTGCAGTGTAAGAATGTGCAAAGTAGAAATATAAATAATGGGGTGCAAAGGAGCAAAATAAATAAATACAGTAGGGGAAGAGGTAGTTGATTGGGCTAAATTATAGATGGGCTATGTACAGGTGTCGTAATATATGAGCTGCTCTGACAGCTGGTGCTTAAAGCTAGTGAGGGAGATAAGTGTTTCCAGTTTCAGAGATTTTTGTAGTTCGCTCCAGTCATTGGCAGCAGAGAACTGGAAGGAGAGGCGGCCAAATGAGGAATTGGTTTTGGGGGTGACCAGAGAGATATACCTGCTGGAGCGCATGCTACAGGTGGGTGCTGCTATGGTGACCAGCGAGCTGAGATAAGGGGGGACTTTACCTAGCAGGGTCTTGTAGATGACCTGGAGCCAGTGGGTTTGGCGACGAGTATGAAGCGAGGGCCAGCCAACGAGAGTGTGCAGGTCGCAGTGGTGGGGCTTTGGTGACAAAACGGATGGCACTGTGATAGACTGCATCCAATTTGTTGAGTAGGGTATTGGAGGCTATTTTGTAAATGACATCGCCGAAGTCGAGGATCGGTAGGATGGTCAGTTTTACGAGGGTATGTTTGGCAGCATGAGTGAAGGATGCTTTGTTGCGAAACAGGAAGCCAATTCTAGATTTAACTTTGGATTGGAGATGTTTGATGTGAGTCTGGAAGGAGAGTTTACGGTCTAACCAGACACCTAGGTATTTGTAGTTGTCCACATATTCTAAGTCAGAACCGTCCAGAGTAGTGATGCTGGACGGGCGGGCAGGTGCGGGCAGCAATCGGTTGAAGAGCATGCATTTAGTTTGACTTGTATTTAAGAGCAGTTGGAGGCCACGGAAGGAGAGTTGTGTCTTACTGGCAGTTAG
Organism: Salvelinus alpinus; assembly: GCF_045679555.1. NCBI lineage: Eukaryota > Metazoa > Chordata > Actinopteri > Salmoniformes > Salmonidae > Salvelinus > Salvelinus alpinus. The sequence continues at coordinate 7,531,036 of NC_092121.1, read as the reverse complement.
GCCGTGTTTCTCTGTCAGCGGATCCTGTGGATGAACACACACAGCTCTGTTTGTGACTCTCTTTAATTGAACCACATGGCCACGCTCGTCACACACACACACAGATCTGGTTAGCCTGGGTAGCCGTCTTTTTAGCTAACTTTCCACTCCTTGTAGCCTCCTCCGTGTCATATGCCAAAGATGCTGGTGGAAAGTTTGTTAAAAAGACTGGTACCCAGGCTAAGCTCTGGTGACTTTGACTCCTAACTGATCGGAGTGAGCTCAGCCTCCCACCGCGTTGCTTCACTGTTCCTCCTCTTAAGAGACAACATTCTTCTCCTCCAGACTAGCACACGGCCTCTTAGAGAGTTAGAGGCGACTCGCCGGTGACTTTCATTGTTATTCATGTATTAATTTATTCGCTCATGGCAGACGGGAAACAGGGCTGTAATATGCAGATGCCGGTTTGTTTCTCGATGGGAATTTTCCGCTCCGCTGCCCCTGTAGCTGCCACTATTAATAAAGTGAGGCAAGATGGAGAGAAAAGGAGGAAGGAGGAGGGAGGGAGGAGATGCCTGTCAGGATGCCTCCGGAGCCACCACACGTATGCACACACACAGCTCGTCTCTCGGATAGACAGTGACCAGGTGCGATCGTCCTAGCAGAGGTGACCTTAACCTTGTCACAAAGACCAGGAGTCTAGCTCTCCTCTCTTCTCATCTCCTTACCTCCTCTCCTCACCTCTCTTCTCCTCTCCTCACCTCTCTTCTCCTCTCCTCACCTCTCTTCTCCTCTCCTCACCTCTCTTGTCCTCTCCTCACCTCTCTTCTCCTCTCCTCTCCTCAGCTCTCTTCTCCTCTTCTCAGCTCTCCTCACCTCTCATCTCCTCTCCTCACCTCTCTTCTCCTCTCCTCTTCTCCTCTCCTCGGCTCTCTTTTCTTCTCCTCTCCTCAGCTCTCCTAACCTCTCTTCTCCTCTTCTCCTCTCCTCATCTCTCCTCACCTCTCTTCTCCTCTCCTCTTCTCCTCTCCTCTCCTCTCTTCTCCTCTCTTCTCTTCTCTTCTCTTCTCTCCTCTCCTCTTCTCTTTTCTCCTCACCTCACCTTTCATCTCTTCTCCTCTCCTCTCCTCTTCTCTTCTCTTCTCTTCTCTTCTCTTCTCTTCTCTTCTCTTCTCTTCTCTTCTCTTCTCTTCTCTTCTCTCCTCTCCTCTCCTCTCCTCTCCTCTCTTCTCTTCTCTTCTCTTCTCTTCTCTTCTCTTCTCTTCTCTTCTCTTCTCCTCTCTCCTATCCACTCCTCTCCACTCCACTCCACTCCACTCCTCTCCTCTCTCATATTAATGAACGGAATGCAGTAAATGGAACGGTATCAAACACATGGACACATGTGTTTGATGTGTTTGATGTTGTTCCATTAATTGCTAGTCATTATGAGCCTGTCCTCTGATTCAAAGTGACACCAGCCACCACTTCCTGCCTCTGTCTTCCTCTACCTCCCCAGTGAATTTATATGAGATAATAACCCCCTACTGACTGGAAGAGACTGACCGACACACCACACACACACACACACACACACACACACACACACACACACACACACACACACACACACACACACACACACACACACACACACACACACACACACACACACACACACACACACACACACACACACACACACACACACTACTGTCTGTCAGGATAGAGAAACACACCAATCACATACCGTAGGACTTCATAGGGAGGTGAATATTGTCAAACCTATACAATTGCATCAAAGTCTGACGTGGATAAAAGGACATTGAAGAGAGATATAATGACGAAGATATAAGTCATACTATACCAAGCTGTCTCCTTCCTCTAGTACAGTAACTAAAGCTTTCAGTGGATTCAAGTGTTCTATTCTGTTCTATTTGAATTTCAACACACACAGTCGCAACGCAAATCTGAACACAGTCTGGTTTCTTTTTGCGTCCCTACAACAGCCGTTATACACACACACACACACACACACACACACACACACACACACACACACACACACACACACACACACACACACACACACACACACACACACACACACACACACACACACACACACACACACACACACACACACACACACACACACACACATATGCACACAAACACACACCCCAACACACACACACCTCCTCACACAGTACAGTGGATGTCAAGACATTGTGTCCTCAACCACAGAAACACATGGGTTGCATCCCAAATGACACCCTATTCCCTATTTAGGCCACTACTTTTGAACAGGGCCCATAGGGTTCTGGTCGAAAGTAGTGCACTATATAGGGAATAGGGTGCCATTTGGGGCTTACACATGGTTCACTGGGACCCAAGGCATGCCATGCACCCAGGCCTGAGTCCAAACTCTGAGCGTGTCCAATCAGCCAAGGCTTTACTAGAGGCCAAATCTGTAGCGTATAATTGGGTTTTAATCAGCTTTCTCATTCAGGCGAGCGCTAAAGATTAGGGCAGCAAAATAAGCATTCATAAAGGCGCGTGAAAGCCTCTGACCCGTCGCAACGAATCATACAGACCCACAGACAGGAGGCCGCAGACTCTTCCTCAACCTCTTCCTCTCTTCTTCTCTCAATTTTCTCTCCCTCTCCATCCTTCATGTTTCTCTCACCCTCTCCTCGCTCCTCCCTTCCATCTCTCACTTTTCTTTGCTCTCTCTCTCTCTTCATCTCGCTCGTTCTCTCCATCTTTCGCTCGTGGGGATCCACACAAGTCAGGCCTGGCAGGAAAAGAGCCCTGACACATACCACCCCTACACAAAGATACACACATACCACCCCTACACAAAGATACACACACACATACCACCCCGACACAAAGATACACACACATACCACCCCTACACAAAGATACACACACATACCACCCCTACACAAAGATACACACACATACCACCCCTACACAAAGATACACACACATACCACCCCTACACAAAGATACACACATACCACCCCTACACAAAGATACACACACATACCACCCCTACACAAAGATACACACACATACCACCCCTACACAAAGATACACACACATACCACCCCTACACAAAGATACACACACATACCACCCCTACACAAAGATACACACACATACCACCCCTACACAAAGATACACACACATACCACCCCTACACAAAGATACACACACATACCACCCCTACACAAAGATACACACACATACCACCCCTACACAAAGATACACACACATACCACCCCTACACAAAGATACACACACATACCACCCCTACACAAAGATACACACACATACCACCCCTACACAAAGATACACACATACCACCCCTACACAAAGATACACACATACCACCCCTACACAAAGATACACACACATACCACCCCTACACAAAGATACACACACATACCACCCCTACACAAAGATACACACACATACCACCCCTACACAAAGATACACACATACCACCCCTACACAAAGATACACACACATACCACCCCTACACAAAGATACACACACATACCACCCCTACACAAAGATACACACACATACCACCCCTACACAAAGATACACACACATACCACCCCTACACAAAGATACACACATACCACCCCTACACAAAGATACACACACATACCACCCCTACACAAAGATACACACACATACCACCCCTACACAAAGATACACACACATACCACCCCTACACAAAGATACACACATACCACCCCTACACAAAGATACACACATACCACCCCTACACAAAGATACACACACATACCACCCCTACACAAAGATACACACACACACCACCCCTACACAAAGATACACACACATACCACCCCTACACAAAGATACACACATACCACCCCTACACAAAGATACACACACATACCACCCCTACACAAAGATACACACACATACCACCCCTACACAAAGATACACACACATACCACCCCTACACAAAGATACACACACATACCACCCCTACACAAAGATACACACATACCACCCCTACACAAAGATACACACACATACCACCCCTACACAAAGATACACACACATACCACCCCTACACAAAGATACACACACATACCACCCCTACACAAAGATACACACATACCACCCCTACACAAAGATACACACATACCACCCCTACACAAAGATACACACATACCACCCCTACACAAAGATACACACACATACCACCCCTACACAAAGATACACACACATACCACCCCTACACAAAGATACACACATACCACCCCTACACAAAGATACACACACATACCACCCCTACACAAAGATACACACATACCACCCCTACACAAAGATACACACATACCACCCCTACACAAAGATACACACATACCACCCATACACAAAGATACACACACATACCACCCCTACACAAAGATACACACATACCACCCCTACACAAAGATACACACATACCACCCCTACACAAAGATACACACATACCACCCCTACACAAAGATACACACATACCACCCCTACACAAAGATACACACACATACCACCCCTACACAAAGATACACACACATACCACCCCGACACAAAGATACACACACATACCACCCCTACACAAAGATACACACATACCACCCCTACACAAAGATACACACATACCACCCCTACACAAAGATACACACACATACCACCCCTACACAAAGAGACACACACATACCACCCCTACACAAAGATACACACACATACCACCCCTACACAAAGATACACACACATACCACCCCGACACAAAGATACACACACATACCACCCCTACACAAAGATACACACACATACCACCCCTACACAAAGATACACACACATACCACCCCTACACAAAGATACACACATACCACCCCTACACAAAGATACACACATACCACCCCTACACAAAGATACACACATACCACCCCTACACAAAGATACACACATACCACCCCTACACAAAGATACACACACATACCACCCCTACACAAAGATACACACACATACCACCCCGACACAAAGATACACACACATACCACCCCTACACAAAGATACACACATACCACCCCTACACAAAGATACACACATACCACCCCTACACAAAGATACACACACATACCACCCCTACACAAAGATACACACACATACCACCCCGACACAAAGATACACACACATACAGCTGGATGAAACAAGCTTATTGGTACAGCACACTAAATGACCTTCCTCCCTCCTCATCATCATATTTCGCAGGAAGGCGGGATTTGGCTAATCCAACATGGCCTGTTTAAGTGGGTTCCTTATTAAAAAGCCTGCTTGGTTTTGAGAGCGGAGCGTTTAGATGAGTTAGTCGTTCCTAATCCTGTCTGTTGCTGCCTCTCTCTGGGGTGAGTCACACTCTTTATGTCGTTAATGAAGAGCAGTGAGATGAAAACCCTTTTTAATGGGATTTAGTTAGAACTGGGACAGCTTCCAGAGAGACGGAGAAAATATCTTATCATCGTCATACACAGCGCCATCGCCATGGTTAACGCCACAATCATAATAACCATCGTCATCATCATGTTTCTCTTCTCTTTCTCTCTCACTTCTACTCAGTGTGGAGGCACGTCCTGTTCCCTTTGGCTTCTGTTATCACTGTTACATAGACCGGATACAGCGTGTGTGTGTGTGTGTGTGTGTGTGTGTGTGTGTGTGTGTGTGTGTGTGTGTGTGTGTGTGTGTGTGTGTGTGTGTGTGTGTGTGTGTGTGTGTGTGTGTGTGTGTGTGTGTGTGTGTGTGGTGGCTAGTAGACCCAGTATGGATACCCAGTATGGACACCCAGTGTGGTGGCTAGTACATTTACATTTACATTTAAGTCATTTAGCAGACGCTCTTATCCAGAGCGACTTACAAATTGGTGCATTCACCTTATGATATCCAGTGGAACAACCACTTTACAATAGCGCATCTAACTATTTTAAGGGGGAGGGGGGGGTTAGAAGGATTACTTTATCCTATCCTAGGTATTCCTTAAAGAGGTGGGGTTTCAGGTGTCTCCGGAAGGTGGTGATTGACTCCGCTGACCTGGCGTCGTGATGGAGTTTGTTCCACCATTGAGGTGCCAGAGCAGCGAACAGTTTTGACTGGGCTGAGCGGGAACTGTACTTCCTCAGAGGTAGGGAGGCGAGCAGGCCAGAGGTGGATGAACGCAGTGCCCTTGTTTGGGTGTAGGGCCTGATCAGAGCCTGAAGGTACGGAGGTGCCGTTCCCCTCACAGCTCCGTAGGCAAGCACCATGGTCTTGTAGCGGATGCGAGCTTCAACTGGAAGCCAGTGGAGAGAGCGGAGGAGCGGGGTGACGTGAGAGAACTTGGGAAGGTTGAACACCAAACGGGCTGCGGCGTTCTGGATGAGTTGTAGGGGTTTAATAGCACAGGCAGGGAGCCCAGCCAACAGCGAGTTGCAGTAATCCAGACGGGAGATGACAAGTGCCTGGATTAGGACCTGCGCCGCTTCCTGTGTGAGGCAGGGTCGTACTCTGCGAATGTTGTAGAGCATGAACCTACAGGAACGGGTCACCGCCTTGATGTGAGTTGAGAACGACAGGGTGTTGTCCAGGATCACGCCAAGGTTCTTAGCACTCTGGGAGGAGGACACAATGGAGTTGTCAACCGTGATGGCGAGATCATGGAACGGGCAGTCCTTCCCCGGGAGGAAGAGCAGCTCCGTCTTGCCGAGGTTCAGCTTGAGGTGGTGATCCGTCATCCACACTGATATGTCTGCCAGACATGCAGAGATGCGATTCGCCACCTGGTTATCAGAGGGGGGAAAGGAGAAGATGAATTGTGTGTCGTCTGCATAGCAATGATAGGAGAGACCATGTGAGGATATGACAGAGCCAAGTGACTTGGTGTATAGCGAGAATAGGAGAGGGCCTAGAACAGAGCCCTGGGGGACACCAGTGGTGAGAGCGCGTGGTGCGGAGACAGATTCTCGCCACGCCACCTGGTAGGAGCGACCTGTCAGGTAGGACGCAATCCAAGCGTGGGCCGCGCCGGAGATGCCCAGCTCGGAGAGGGTGGAGAGGAGGATCTGATGGTTCACAGTATCAAAGGCAGCCGATAGGTCTAGAAGGATGAGAGCAGAGGAGAGAGAGTTAGCTTTAGCAGTGCGGAGCGCCTCCGTGACACAGAGAAGAGCAGTCTCAGTTGAATGACTAGTCTTGAAACCTGACTGATTTGGATCAAGAAGGTCATTCTGAGAGAGATAGCAGGAGAGCTGGCCAAGGACGGCACGTTCAAGAGTTTTGGAGAGAAAAGAAAGAAGGGATACTGGTCTGTAGTTGTTGACATCGGAGGGATCGAGTGTAGGTTTTTTCAGAAGGGGTGCAACTCTCGCTCTCTTGAAGACGGAAGGGACGTAGCCAGCGGTCAAGGATGAGTTGATGAGCGAGGTGAGGTAAGGGAGAAGGTCTCCGGAAATGGTCTGGAGAAGAGAGGAGGGGATAGGGTCAAGCGGGCAGGTTGTTGGGCGGCCGGCCGTCACAAGACGTGAGATTTCATCTGGAGAGAGAGGGGAGAAAGAGGTCAAAGCACAGGGTAGGGCAGTGTGAGCAGAACCAGCGGTGTCGTTTGACTTAGCAAACGAGGATCGGATGTCGTCGACCTTCTTTCCAAAATGGTTGACGAAGTCATCCGCAGAGAGGGAGGAGGGGGGAGGAGGGGGAGGAGGATTCAGGAGGGAGGAGAAGGTGGCAAAGAGCTTCCTAGGGTTAGAGGCAGATGCTTGGAATTTAGAGTGGTAGAAAGTGGCTTTAGCAGCAGAGACAGAAGAGGAGAATGTAGAGAGGAGGGAGTGAAAGGATGCCAGGTCCGCAGGGAGGCGAGTTTTCCTCCATTTCCGCTCGGCTGCCCGGAGCCCTGATCTGTGAGCTCGCAGTGAGTCGTCGAGCCACGGAGCAGGAGGGGAGGACCGAGCCGGCCTGGAGGATAGGGGACATAGAGAGTCAAAGGATGCAGAAAGGGAGGAGAGGAGGGTTGAGGAGGCAGAATCAGGAGATAGGTTGGAGAAGGTTTGAGCAGAGGGAAGAGATGATAGGATGGAAGAGGAGAGAGTAGCGGGGGAGAGAGAGCGAAGGTTGGGACGGCGCGATACCATCCGAGTAGGGGCAGTGTGGGAAGTGTTGGATGAGAGCGAGAGGGAAAAGGATACAAGGTAGTGGTCGGAGACTTGGAGGGGAGTTGCAATGAGATTAGTGGAAGAACAGCATCTAGTAAAGATGAGGTCAAGCGTATTGCCTGCCTTGTGAGTAGGGGGGGAAGGTGAGAGGGTGAGGTCAAAAGAGGAGAGGAGTGGAAAGAAGGAGGCAGAGAGGAATGAGTCAAAGGTAGACGTGGGGAGGTTAAAGTCACCCAGAACTGTGAGAGGTGAGCCATCCTCAGGAAAGGAACTTATCAGGGCGTCAAGCTCATTGATGAACTCTCCAAGGGAACCTGGAGGGCGATAAATGATAAGGATGTTAAGCTTGAAAGGGCTGGTAACTGTGACAGCATGGAATTCAAAGGAGGCGATAGACAGATGGGTCAGGGGAGAAAGAGAGAATGTCCACTTGGGAGAGATGAGGATCCCAGTGCCACCACCCCGCTGACCAGAAGCTCTCGGGGTGTGCGAGAACACGTGGGCAGACGAGGAGAGAGCAGTAGGAGTAGCAGTGTTATCAGTGGTAATCCATGTTTCCGTCAGTGCCAAGAAGTCGAGGGACTGGAGGGACGCATAGGCTGAGATGAACTCTGCCTTGTTGGCCGCAGATCGGCAGTTCCAGAGGCTGCCGGAGACCTGGAACTCCACGTGGGTCGTGCGCGCTGGGACCACCAGGTTAGAGTAGCGGCGGCCACGCGGTGTGAAGCGTTTGTATGGTCTGTGCAGAGAGGAGAGAAGAGGGATAGACAGACACATAGTTGACAGGCTACAGAAGAGGCTACGCTAATGCAAAGGAGATTAGAATGACAAGTGGACTACACGTCTCGAATGTTCAGAAAGTTAAGCTTACGTTGCAAAAAATAAAATAAAATAAAAAATAATTAAAAAATATATAATCTTATTGACTAAAATGATATAGTACTGCTGGCTGGTGAAGTAGGCTGGCTAGCAGTGGCTGCGTTGTTGACTTTGTTTGAAAGTGTAGCTGGCTAGGTAACCTCTAACAGGCTAGGTAACCTCGACAATTTCTCAAAATTTCTCTAAACTACACAATTATCTTGGATACAAGGACAGCAAAGACAACTATGTAGCTAGCTAACACTACGCTAATCAAGTCGTTCCGTTGTAATGTAAGTTTCTACAGTGCTGCTATTCGGTAGAAGTTGGCTAGCTAGCAGTGTTAGCTAGCAGTGTTGACCAGGTAGGAGAACGGCAGCGCGGCGGACGAAAATAGCTGGCTAGCTAACCGATAATTACTCAAAACTACACAATTATATTAGATACAAAGATAGCAAAGACAACTATGTAGCTAGCTAACTAACACTACACGAATCAAGTCGTTCCGTTGTAATGTAATCGTTTCTACAGTGCTGCTATTCGGTGGCTAGCTGGCTAGCTAGCAGTGTTGACAGTATGGACAGTATAGTAGACCCAGTATGGATATCCAGTGTGGGGGCTAGTAGACCCATTATGGATGACCAGTGTGGTGGCTAGTAGACCCAGTATGGATATCCAGTGTGGGGGCTAGTAGACCCATTATGGATGACCAGTGTGGTGGCTAGTAGACCCAGTATGGATGACCAGTATGGATATCCAAAGTAGTGTCCAGTGCTACCTGACTAGACAGTGATCTGTCTCTCTCTGTGTTTCTGCTCTGCTGTGATCTGGTGAGTCCTGCTCCTCATGACCTGCCAGCCATATTGGTCTGCTTATTGTTCTGTCAACAGCATCTGTTGGGCCTGATAAAGGGCTTAGACCAGCCCCCCATAGGCCCGCTGGAGTTAGGTTGGATTAGGATGGTGTGTGTGTCTGTGTGTGTGCGTGTGTGGTAATTATATCCCACAGCCCATACCCTATCAGAGCACCAGACACAGTGAGAGAGAGAGAGGCTATCAGTTGATATCGACAGTACACAGCTTGACTCTCCTGCTTTCTGTGTCCCCTTTCTTCTTCGTTCTGTCATTATGGAACTTGTAAGTATTCAGTTCAAGGTCATGTCATTACTATTATATCTGTGTCCTCCATCTTGTTTCCTTACTTTCACATATGACAGAGGGAGGTATGTGTCTCACACACACACAGACACACACACACACTCACACATCCATAATCACCTTGGCTAGGTGGGATATGGGGTTAAACAGCGCTTGTATGTTCCCGATCCATCCGCCCAGTGGGAATCTCTCAGGAGCATGGCAAAACGTTCCCAAGCCTCATCCACTTCCCCCTAGATCCCCTTTCCCCTCCGGACTTCCCAAGGAAAAAGGCTTTCAAAAGCAGCCATGCTCCTGTGACATTCCTCCATCTCCCGACCCTCGGATCAGTTTGGCTCCACTGTGTGTGTGTGTGATATGTGTTGATAATACGAGGCTAGACTTTAGGAAAACGACTCTCAATCAATCACTGCATCGTACATTTAACACACGGCAGTCAGACCACAGTCGGTACAGTGTAAGAGTGGGGAGAACAGTACATTAAACAGACAGGAGATCACCTATTCCCTCCCCAAGCTCTCCTTATGTAACCACAACCACTGGAAGGTCCACTAGCTGTTAAAACGACACAGTTATTGTCTTCTTGGTAGTCATGACACACTTCAAAAACGCCCCCCCCCACCCCCCACCCCCCTCCTCCTCAATCACTCCCTCTTCCCCCCCTCCCTTCCTCCTCAATCCCGCCCCCGTTCTGCTGATCTGACATGTGCATCCCCGTGAAGTCATTCCAGTTAGTTCAAAGGAAAAATCTCCTTTCCTATTCCCTGTTTCTCTCCCCATCACCAGGGCTGCCGGTGCGAAGCTGTTAAAATGGCTGACAGTGTGCCTGTCTGTCCTCATGCAGTGCAGCGGTGCTGTGATTGGACGAGCAGAACATGTATCAGAAGTGACTGGGTACAGTACGCTGAGGAACTAGCTGGAGGATAGAAGTGGAGCTTCTAGTGATTCATCTCTTCTCCACCCCCCATCCTCCCAATCTCAGACAGGCCTGACTGTGGGGGGGGGGCTTCCTCAACACACACATATACTGTAGGGAACACATACATATCAACACAAACACACACAAACACACTGTATGCATACATAAAGGTATATACTGTACACACACACACACACACACACACACACACACACACACACACACACACACACACACACACATAAAACCCCATACACACACAAACACTGAGAAAACACATATACAAGCCTTCAGAACATAACACCGAGAGAGAGAGAGAGATGTATACTACAAACACACAGATACACAGAGAGAGAAGCACACTGGTGTGTCATTTGACCTGATTTCGTTTGATTTAACAGGAGAGGAAGCGTGTTCTTTCGCTGATCAAGGGTGCTTGACATTCTAGAGCCCCAGATTTCTCCAGTCAAGGGGAAGAGAGTGTTGAGAGGGCAGCGTAGAGCAGAGCATTCAAGCACACAGTTTGGTTACTTGAACAAAAATATGCTGTTTCCCTCCCTCCCTCCGTCCGTAGTCTGTCTCTCTTTCTCTCCCTCACCAATCTTCCTCTTACTCTCTATGTTCTCTCAATCACATTGATTGTCTGTCTGTCAGTCCATCCCCTCCATTTTACCCAGCCTGTCTGTCTGTCTGGCATTCTCTCTCCTGGGTCTTGTCCTTCTTCTGTCAAATTTGACCATCTCTCTTCTCACCATTTTCCTTTCTCTGTCAGATGTGTTTTATTCCCGATCTTCGTCTCTCTCCTCCTCGTCCTGACACTGGCCCTCTCCTTTTAACAGACGTGTTATGATATGACCGCATCTGTCTCTCTGCTCAGAATCAGACCTACAGTCTAGGTTAGTCCAAGTCTCCACGCACTGACACACACTCACACAGATGGTATGCAGGTGTAAGATGTTACAGGCTGTGCCCAGGCTACAGGCTATATAACTGCAGCAAAATTCCACTCTTTCTGTCCCTCTCTCTGTCCCATTCCATAGCTCTCTCTCCTTCTCCCTTTCCATATCTCTCTCCTTCTCCTTCTCCGTATCTTTCTCTCCTTCTCTATATCTCTCTCTCCTTCTCCATATCTCTCTCTCCTTCTCCTTCTCTATATCTCTCCCTCCTTCTCCCTCTCTATATCTCTCTCTCCTCCAAATCTCTCTCTCTTTCTCCCTCTCTATATCTCTCTCCTTCTCCTTCTAACTCTCTCTCACCTTCTCCCTCTCTATATCTCGCTCCTCCTTCTCCAAATCTCTCTCTCCTCCCTCTCTATATCTCTCTCCTCCTTCTCGATATCGCTCTCTCCTTCTCCTTCTCTATATCTCTCTCTCCTTCTCCCTCTACATCTCTCTGTCCTTCTCCTTCTCCATATCTCTCTCCTTCTCCCTCTCTATATCTCTTTCCTTCTCCTTCTCTATATCTCTCTCTCCTTCTCCCTCTCTATATCTCTTTCCTTCTCCTTCTCTATATCTCTCTCTCCTTCTCCCTCTCTACATCTCTCTGTCCTTCTCCTTCTCCATATCTCTCTCCTTCTCCCTCTCTATATCTCTTTCCTTCTCCTTCTCTATATCTCTCTCTCCTTCTCCCTCTCTACATCTCTCTGTCCTTCTCCTTCTCCATATCTCTCTCTCCTTCTCCCTCTCTAGATCTCTCTCTCCTTCTCCATATCTCTCTCGTCATCTCTGTTCCTTTCTCTGTTTCCACATCTCCTTACCACCAGAGCCTACAGGGAGAGATGAAGTGAGACGTAGTCACACTGTGTGACCTATAATGAGAGTGACTGAGGACTATTTGAAGGTCATTACTTGGCTTCTTAATGTATATTTAGTTAGTATGTGCATGCCTTGCTATAGAATACCAACAACCTCCTACTACAGACACACAGGAACATACAGACAGACAGAAATAGAGACAGACGGACGGATAGATAGAGAGGAAGATTATGCAGACAGACAGACAGAGTATGCTGTAGTCTACAGACAGATAGACGCACAGACTGCATAAGTCCCACCAATGATTCCAGGCAATACAGGACATGCATTACAAATGCATTTTTGGCGGAAAACACTTTCTTTCACTTGCTAAAACACAGTCGTGCTTTTTATAAAAGCATCGTTTTTCAAAGATATTACTCATGCATACAGATACGGACACACTCTCACGCATGCACAAACAGTTACAGACACACACACGCATGCATGCACACACGCACGGGTTGTTTATGCGTTGTTTCTCACACTGTTGCTATGTATGTATGTGTGTGTGTGTGTTTGTGTGTGTTTGGGCCAGGCAGATTGCCCCCCAGTCAGAGGGGAGGAAGCTGTCTCAGCTCGTCAGCATTAGGTGCCCACGCCGCCTTGATCACCGCCGACAGCCAGCCACAGGAAATGATGCGCTGTGAAGCCGCCCAAAGCACCCATGTGACCCGCTGTGGTCAGAGGGGGAGAGAGAGGGAGGGAGGAGAAGGGAGCCAGTGAGGCGGTGTGCCCTCACGATTACAGAGGCGGAAACCATGGCCCTGCCTGGCACGGCAATGACACACACACACACACACACACACACACACACACACACACACACACACACACACACTGACAAGACATAGAGACAGAGAGAACGAAACACACGCCACAGCTGCTGATATATTTGCTCTGGCTGAGTGGCAGTGAAATGTATCCCAGCATGCCTGGCACCAGATCCCTGTAGCCGTGCCATTGTTCTACTGTTCCACACTACTACCACTCTTAACAGAGCCACACACACACACACACACACACACACACACACACACACACAGCTCTAGTCTCCAGACTAGTCTAGAGACAGATTCCAAATAGCGTAGGCTGCATCTCCTGCTGACGGCCCTCCTTCAGAGCTGCTGGTCAGAGGTTAGGGGTTAAAGGTTAGTGGTGAGGTGTGTTACAGGGCCTCTGTGGGAGGAGGTATGTGTGTGTCCGTGTGTGTGGTGGGTTTTTCCAGGGCTGACCTCACACTCTCTCACGTTTATAGACCCTTTGTTTTACAGATTTTCCAGGCTTACCTTCAGGTGTGTCAGAGACTGTCACATTTCCAGACCAGAGAGAAACTCCAATGTTTCCACTGGCTCCGTCCTCAATGCATACTTTCTGGCATACTCTACCCCTTTCTCCTTTCACTTTCGATATCCCTCACTCTCTTTCTCTTCTTCACATGAATTGATACACTTTCTCCCTTACCCTCTCCGTTTACTGCTTTTTCTCTTTTTCCCCCGTCTTTCGTCTGTCATTCCCCCTCCTTTCTTTCTCTGTTCAGACACATGGCTCCATTAGTGTCATGCAGACCCGGGTTCAAATACTATTTGACATTTTTCAAATACTTATAGCGTTTGCTCTAGCCTGCCTGGAGTGCAGATGGGCTTGGTTTACAGTTTTCAGACCATTATATTGGTCCATTAAGCGAGGGTAGCTCAATCAATCCCAGATAAAGTATTTGAAATGATTTTGAATAGTATTTGAACCCAGGTGTGGTGTCACGCAGGAACACTTTGGCCTGTTGATATAAATCTGTTTTTACTGGTATGTTTTTCCACCCATAGAAAGTGTGTGTGTGTGTGTGTGTGTGTGTGTGTGTGTGTGTGTGTGTGTGTGTGTGTGTGTGTGTGTGTGTGTGTGTGTGTGTGTGTGTGTGTGTGTGTGTGTGTGTGTGTGTGTGTGTGTGTGTGTGTGTGTGTGTGTGTGTGTGCGTGCTCTGTAGACACATACACTGCTTTAACACTGAGATGTCCCTCTCTTCCTTTCCTTCCCATTCGTTTTACAGTAACGAGAACACAACTCTACTCCCAAACACATATAAAACAACATCCTTATGGCACTTTAATGGTTGCGCTTCTATTCGAGGCATAAATGAACTTAACAGATCTAAGGACGGGAACCAAGGAAAATAGTTGTGTTTATTTTTACGTTTTAATGAGAGTGACTGAGGACTTGGAAGGTCATTGCTTGGCTACATAATGTACATTTAGTTAGTATGTGCATGCCTTGCTATAGCATACCAAGAACCATATCTTCAAACTCTACACCATCCTGCTAGACCAACTCTGCACGATTCATCTGCTAAACCACAGTTCAAAATAGTGAAAGCAGGCCACTGCACAGAGACAGTATTGACTGGTGTCTAGCCATGGTATTAAACATATGCAAGCCACAATGAAGTCCTATTCGTAACAGAAGTCTGGGTGCAGTTTGTATAATTCATTCCTCTACTAACCCAGGGAGAGAGGGACCATGGTGAGAGGCAGCAGGACAGATGTACAGAGCAACAGAGAGAGAGAGTGTAATGCGTGTATATGGGAGGCGAAGTCAAGTGCAGGAGAGCGGAGTAATATAAACAGGCGTACTTTAATACCGGTTACCAAATGACAGCACATAACACATACAAGTGCCAAAAACACGGTCTAAAACAAATGTGCAACGCCTGACAATAATCCACGTAACAAAATAACATTCACTCACAAATTCAACATGGGGAACAGAGGGTTAAATAATAAACAAGTGATTGGTGAGTGAAGCCAGGTGTGATAAGACAAAGACAGAACAAATGGAAAATGAAAAGTGGATCGATCGGTGGTGGCTAGAAAGCCGGGGACGTCGACCGCCGAACGCCGCCCGAACAAGGAGAGGGACCGACTTCAGTGGAAGTCGTGACAGAGAGAGAGAGAGAGAGATGGATGGATGGATGGAGGGATAACCGAGGAGAGATGAGGATGAGAGACTAGAGGTGAGAGGTAGGGCACATAAAGGGGAGTCTTTATTGATAATCAGTCTAGGTTGAGAGGATGGTACTGTGAATGGTAATATTGTTAGAGATCCTCCCTCTGTCTCTCCTCCTTATCCATCTCATCCTCATGGGAGAGGAAGAGTAATCTGTAGACTACCTCACGTGTCTGATCTGTGGCACTCCCCTTCACCCTACAGATGTAGGATCTTAATTTGAGCCAGTTTGCTACGACAGGAAAATAATCCTGCAGCAACAGGAAATTTGAATTGTTACGTGGATTATATAATTCATGGACAGTTTTTGTAGGGGTTCGCCCATATGTTTATGTTTTTTTGTTTAGGCAAATCCAGTGTTACATTTTAAAGTGGAAATTACGAACGTAAGAAGCCTTTCCTGCCGTGCAGGGAAATTATCAGCAACAAAAGAATGATCCAATTAAGATCCTAGATCTGTATCTTCCTCCTCTTCTTCCTCGTCCCTCCCCCTCTTCCTCATCTGTCTGAACCCAGCTCCAAGGATGAAACATACACACAGAAGTTTTATTGATGTTGGAGAATCCATCTCTCTCCCTCTCTCCCTGTGTCTGTCTTTCTGTGTGTGTGACTGAGTGTGAAATACATGCTAAACAGTACATCTGAGGAGTCCCCTCCCCTGTTGGGTGTCGGGTACAGGTGTCAGAGTACAGCATCGCCCTCTCCCTCCCCGCCCCTCCCTATCCTCCCTCTCTTCCTCTCCCTCTTTCCTCCGTCATACTGTGTTGACAGCTTCCTCTCTTCCTCTCTGTGACTCTTCTAGACTGCGACTCATCTGAACTGGCCTCCTGGCCCACTACTCTGCTCCAGTCTCAGGAGCTTTACTGTTGTTTCCACTGGGAGTCACAACTAACTAGTATGCTCTTCTATCAGTGTTGCCATTCTTAGTAGCAGCTGTACTACTTGTATTCGTTTTAGTGGTGGTATTTGTTCCAAAGCCACAATCATTGCTATTCCCATACAGTAATTATAATGATAATCAGTGGGCCTAAGGAACAGTAATCTGATAGCAGATGCTGTTGATGTGCCTCTGGGCACCTGGTGCCTCCAACCCACTGGTCATCATAGGGCTCAGGTGCAGGAGATTTCTCCTCTTAGATGTGCCTCCTCTCCTTCCCATTTGAACCCTTTCACATGCCCAGCACAGCTCCACGGTGGCCTCAAGTTCACAATGTAACCCTCTGGTCACCTCCAAAACACCTTTTCAGACTCTTCCATCGGCATCCTACCAACCCTTAGCCAGCACCTTCCTTCTCCCCTCTGTCAGCCTGCCCTAGAGCAATCTCCCTCGCTCCCGGACCCTCCCTCTCTCTGTCCGTCCATCAGTCAAACCAGTCAGTCCGTTCCGCTCTGAGGGTGTTCTGTACTCTCCTATTCATTTGTTTGTTTGACAGAGAGAGAGAGACAGATAGAGAGAGAGACAGAGAGAGAGAGAGAGAGAGAGAGAGAGAGAGAGAGAGAGAGAGAGAGAGAGAGAGAGAGAGAGAGAGAGAGAGAGAGAGAGAGATAGAGAGACAGAGAGAGCGAGAAACAGAGAGAGAGGCGGCGAGAGAAAGAGAGAGAGAGAGAGAGAGAGAGAGAGAGAGAGAGAGAGAGAGAGAGAGAGAGAGAGAGAGAGAGAGAGAGAGAGAGAGAGAGAGAGAGAGAGAGAGAGAGAGAGAGAGAGAGAGAGAGAGAGAGAGAGAGAGAGAGAGAGAGAGAGACAGAGAGAGAGACAGAGAGAGAGAGATAGAGAGAGAGATAGAGATAGAGATAGAGAGAGAGACCGAGAGAGAGAGACCGAGAGAGAGAGAGAGAGAGAGACAGAGAGAGAGAGAGAGAGAGAGAGAGAGAGATAGAGAGAGAGATAGAGAGAGAGACAGAGAGAGCGAGAGAGAGAGCGAGAGAGAGAGAGAGAGAGAGATAGAGAGATAGAGAGAGAGATAGAGAGAGAGAGAGAGAGAGAGAGAGAGAGAGAGAGAGAGAGAGAGAGAGAGAGAGAGAGAGAGAGAGAGAGAGAGAGAGATGGCGAGAGAGGAAAAAAAGAGGAGAGAGCGAGAGCTAGCCGCTTCTCGTCATGCTTTCATCTCCATTGGCTGTCAGTCATCACCTGGGCGGGAACACTCCACTGCAGGTTGGCAGAGCTGGCAGACCTGCCCCTAATTGACGCTAGTTGCTTGGAAGAGAAGAGGAAGAAGAGGGGGAGAAGGAGGTAGCTTTAATAAATCATACTGGTGTTGTTCCACCTGTCAGTCATCCCCTATCAGTTGTCAAAAGTGAGAATAAAACTTACTGTATAGTTTCAAGTAAACTGAGTATCATGTAAGTTCTATGCTTCTACAGTGTGATGGTGTGTAGTACATTTCATATCCACTGGGTAATGTCCAATGATATTCCCAATGAAAACATATCCAGCACATACTGTAGTAGAATAGGGTTGGTGATACACAACAGTACGTAACCAAAGAGAATACGAGGAACACACACACCCATCGGTACAGAGAAGTAACAATTTGTGGCAGTTTAAAACACACACACCAATCGAACCAGCAGTGTGATTTCTCCCTGCCCCCCGCCTGGGACTGATTGGACAGTAAAGGGGAACATTAAAAGACAGTCACACCTAGACATGTATTGATCACCGCTGTCCACATGCTGGAGAGAGACAGAAGAGGAACTTCACATAAAGACTCGCTCAACAGACTGTGTTTGTGTTTGCCAGTTAACAGTATGTGTGTTTGTAGCAGTTTGGGCAGCTTGTTGATGTGTATAGCTGTGCATATGTAGCTAATGGATAGAAATGGATTTCACCCTTTAGAAGTTTCTGGATTTGACTATGTCTTCATCCAAATACAACAGTGTGCTTGCATTCTTCTCTCTGATAGCTAGTTGTATTAGGCTGACACGGTAAAAAAAAGGACTCCAGTCATTAGTCATGTAAAAGCTTGTTCAAATGTCATAGAGAATTACTATCTATCTCAATGCATGTCAGAGCTCTCATCTCCCAGGTGACACATTTCTCAATATTCCAGACATCTTCCCCCTCCCGCCTCGTGTCTCCCGCCCTCCCTGTCACACAGTCCCATTGTCCCCACCTCTTCCGCCACCCCCGCCACTTCTGCCCACTACACCACTCTGTCTCTGACAGCATGCCACCATACAGATCCTGCATGTTAATGAATGCCCGCCCGCGACTGTGCCCGCTCGCGACTGTCCTCCTCCTCGTCCCTGGTCCCGTGTGTGCTGCTCTACCCTACACACACACTCACTCACGCACACACACTCCAAGGCCAGTTATCAGCGGCCCGGCAGCGGAGCGGAGGGCCACAGAGGATGTAATTTCACTGGAGTGGAATGTGACAGCTTGACCTTCTCCTCTCTCCAGGGCCCAATCCTCATCACCATAGATACCTGGCTCCGCCGGGCACCGCGCTGCACCCATATAGCCGCATTATTATCAACACCATCACCATCACTACTATACTCCCCCTCCGATATCAAACAATCGCGGTTGAACTCATTTGCCCATCAACGTCAAGAGGAGCCCAAACCCAACTCCACCATGGTGACGTCTCTAGGCGTCGCAGAGAGCCATTATGCCCTGTGGAGTTTCATCGAGCCTGGGTTAGACTAACTCAACTCTGTCCCGGGTGAGGCTTGCTGTGGATGTTGATGATGTTGCGTCTAGGGGTTGGTCTCATACAATCTGACGCCTGGTTCTGGGTGCTTGTGTAGAGTAGTGGATATGCCTTGACTCACATTCTGACTGAACAGCTCTCCTCTGCGAAGACACTGATCTCACTAGCAGTCCTGTTTCATAGTGCTCTCTATCTCATGCTGAAGGGCATTGGGCTGTGTCATGGCTGGTGAATCTAAAGTGGAGAGCCAGCCTCTCTCATTAGCTCTGGCTCTCTCATGCCTGTGTGGGCTATATGGTTGGCACAGTGGTTGGCGTGTGGTTGGCAGGGCTAGTCGGCGGGTACAGCTGCCCTCCATACCCACAGTCTGCCATGAGAACTGGGGGTCCATGGCTACTGTGGTTTGTACACTACACTCAAGGACACCTTGGCTAGCCGTGCTCGTCCCTGGAACCTCTACTGAGCAGCCGAGGGACGGAGGAGACTCTTCTCTAGCACCGGAGTCGGTGGAGGAAATGCACTTGATTCCAAACTCCTCCTGTGGCTTCTGACGTTCTGTGTGTATCCCGTATAGTCTATCTGCTCTGAGCACACTTCACCATCACCCTCTCTCAGTTCACACCAATAACATCTTCTTCAACTCACCCCCAGTCTGCCTGCCCGCCTCACACCACACAAGAGGACAGAGGGAGGTATAAAAAAAGAGGGGGAAGAGCAACAAGATGGAGGTAGAGAGAGGGAAGTCAGAGATTAGATGGAGACACTGATTGGGGGGGAGAGAGAGCAGAATGAGGAAGGATGGAAGGAAGGAGGTGAGCAGAGCAGAGAGAGGGAGAGATGGAGGAAGAGGTAGAGGGAAAGCAAGGGAGCGATTGAATGGTGTAATTAAGTTCCTGATAGCACTCTGGGAGATGTGCTTTGGCCAGGCTCCAGTAGAGCTTAGCACTACACCAAGGCTCTTCAGCCTGCTCTCCTCTCCTGCCTTTAGAGGAACACACACACACACACACACACACACACACACACACACACACACACACACACACACACACACACACACACACACACACACACACACATGAAGTTAAACACACTCACACTCACACCGCACAAACACACAGACACATGGTTTCTAGCTCACTCTGTCACACACAAACACACAAACTCAGTCCATGTACAGTTGAACACACAGAGAGACACACACTCAGCGCTAGCAGGCTCCACAACATTGCGCTAAGGCAAAAGACGAAAGACACAAAGGAGAGAGAGAAGCGACGGATGAATATGAGCAACTGTCACTCAGATCAGGAACACTCACAGCTGCAATGACATACACACATTACACACACGCTGCTGCAATGACATACACATACACACATTACACACACGCTGCTACAATGACATACACGTACACACATTACACACACGCTGCTACAATGACATACACGTACACACATTACACACACACTGCTACAATGACATACACATACACACATTACACACATACTGCTACAATGACATACACATACACACATTACACACACGCTGCTACAATGACATACACATACACACATTACACACACACTGCTACAATGACATACACATACACACATTACACACACGCTGCTACAATGACCAACACGTACACACATTACACACACACTGCTACAATGACATACACATACACACATTACACACACGCTGCTACAATGACCAACACGTACACACATTACACACACACTGCTACAATGACATACACATACACACATTACACACACGCTGCTACAATGACCAACACGTACACACATTACACACACACTGCTACAATGACATACACATACACACATTACACACACGCTGCTACAATGACCAACACGTACACACATTACACACACACTGCTACAATGACATACACATACACACATTACACACACGCTGCTACAATGACCAACACGTACACACATTACACACACACTGCTGCATGCTCTTTTTTATACAAGCACCCATACACATTGCATATCATTCACCCCTTCTAAAACCTCACAGAAATACCCCCCTTACACACACACCCTCTCTCTCCCACACACACGCACACACACACACACACACACACACACACACACACACACACACACACATACTCACAGAGCAGCCAGTTTCCCTCAAAGCGTATCTTTAATAGCTTTAAAAGTCCTCTGCTGCCTCTCTCTCTTTGTACAGTCAGTCAGTCTACTTTTATTCTAGCTGCTGCTGGCTGGCTGGCAGCAGAATCACTCCTCACTTATCTCTGTGTGTGTGTGTGTGTGTGTGTGTGTGTGTGTGTGTGTGTGTGTGTGTGTGTGTGTGTGTGTGTGTGTGTGTGTGTGTGTGTGTGTCCATCTCTCTCTCTCTTCTCTCTTTCTCACTCTCTCGCTATCTCTCTTTCTCACTCTCTTTCTCTCGTGCTCTCTCTCTCTTTCTCTTCCTCTCTCCTTCTCTCTCTATCTCCCTATTTTTCTCTGTAACCAAGCAGGGCCTTGTCACTATGCTGCTGGGTGACAATACTCAAATTCCATTAGGGTGACCTTTGGACTACACAGGGGTGGAGTAGTCAACCTATTCCAACTAGTGCTCCCTTATTGTATTTTTCACCGTTTAGCCACTCAATGGGCTGTCTGGTGTGGCTGTAAATGTGTGATTGATGCATATCAATTATCACCTTGACCTGGCTCCTCCCCCCATCAGGGAGAGTGACATTACTATTGTAGCCGTTTCACAAAGCCGTTATCACGGAACCGTTATCTAAGAGACAATATGCGCTATGAGAACTGTTAAAATAACACCAGCTTATTTTCCCATCTGCGCTGTCCGCTCAGGTTTAACGTCGTCCAGCTGAGCAAGAAATAGAGAGCGAGAGAGGGGGGGGGGGGGGGTGCAAGCAACCCCCCCTCTCTCCATTCCACTTCCCTCGCCTCCTTCGGGCCACGCAGAGCAGCAGATCAATATGGGTTTTAATTGAGGAGCATGTGCATCATTCTTCTGAGTTGTAGTAGATGGGATCTGTTGGGATTTGTCCCCGAGGTAGAAAAGGATTGCAAAGAGAGAGCGACAGAGACTGCGAAATAGGGCAGAATATATAGCAGGCGCTTCTTTTAGTTGTGTTTGTTTAAACTCCCGGAGCGGAGCATATGATACTTGTGCGTCGTTGCATGCACTTCTTTTCTGGGGATACCGCGTAATATTTACGCGCTGTGAAACACCGAGCTGGAGCGAAGTCTGTTCGGTCCTGGACGCACGATGCTGATCGGTAAGTCTCGAGTTTTTTACCTTTTATTCAGAAACCGCGCTGATGTGGCTTCGAGGGTCCGCTGTCCGTTCTTTCATTTCTGGAGACGTGTAGCCCACGGTCGGGCGCCTAGAACACATGACTCAAGCACTGGTCGGTTTAGCCCTTTTAAACATATGTGCATTTTATATAAAATATGACAACGTTTTATAGAAATATAGCTTTGTAAGATGTACGCGCTAGCGGGAAGACCCGTGCGCAGTTGAATTCTCAAATATGAATGAGGGACAGTCAAATTCAGACGCAGATTATTAATGTGCAGTGTTGGGTGGTAACTAGCCTATGGCATTTATTTGTTTGTTTATTCTTCTGAAATGCACAAGTGGAATATTTGTCTTGCCAGACCATTGGAAGTGTAGGATACCGCAGCGACCCGAAGATTACGCACAATGATCCCGTAAAATCACCTTCAAGTTCGGAGTTGTGGGTCGTCAGTGACGTTAAGCCTGCATAATATTTATTCCTTCTATTAACAGTTCAAATGTGAGTTTTCTTTAAGATATTACATGCTATCGAAGGTAGGCTACCGGTCATTTTTGGGACAAAATCTTAGGCTACCGCAGAATGAATCCCCTTTTTGGAATTATGAGATATTCATATTTGAACATTTCTCATGTGATATATCTTCAAGGACGAATCCAGTGTATGCCAAACTTTATATTCAACAAATATTCATTTATCTGCTGTTTTGATGTTGAGCTTGAGTTGATCTCTCCTCAACTTGCCGGGTGCGTAGGCTATCGGTCGCATACCTGTGAAAGCTTGAATCAAATATTTACAGAAAGCGCTCCGCTATTGCATTTGAAAAACCACGCGGCTCCTTGTTGGTTAACTCTAATAACGTCATTATTCATGTTAGACCTTAGAAACGAAATCTGAACGTGAATGATTGCCTTATTAAAACACGGTCCTCTCCGGGATTCTGCTTCTACAATGATAACGGGGGGGGGGGGGGGGGGGGGGTCTCGACGACTCACGGTTCACAGTCGCTTCATAGATAGACGTTCTGTGGTATAGGCTATTGCAATAGGTTAATCAATTTCGTTTATATTGTCAATAATAATTCGTGGTCATCTTACGTTTTGTAATTTAAGTTATAGATTTAGTACATATCTATCGATTGTCTGCATAGTATTTGAGTTTTTTTACTTTGAGAAAGACAAAGAGGCTACTCAATAGGCAGGAATTCATTGATCAACACACACTGGTCAATTTGCCTTATGGGTTATATCACACCGTTAAGCAAAATCACTAAATCCTATTATAGATCAGCCATGGCCTGCCCTCTACATAGGAGCCACCTGCCCTCTATACATAGGAGCCAAGGAGATAAGGATGACAATATGATTAGAATATGCAATAGATAACTTATATAGTATAGGCCTATTTTCTACCAGTACTTTTTATTTATTTTTGTTATAGGCCAAGGTTACAGGAACATTGCAGCAACATTGACTGGTTGTCTTACTGCTCTCCTCTGGATCTCATCACAGTTGCCTCTGAGAAACTGAAACAAGATTTATGACCCTATCAGTCCACTCTAAAATGGAGGACTTTGCCGTTGGCTCTAAACATGATCCTGCAACCCATGACAACGTCGAGGCCGTCTGTGTATTGGTAGTGTGGTTGAGAGGGGTGTGAGAGAGAAGACAGACAGACGTACTGCATGGCCGAGACTACACTAACCTAACACTGCTCTGCTGCCATTTTACTGCCCTGCCAGAGTCACTACTGGGATGTACAGTGGGGAGAACAAGTATTTGATACACTGCCGATTTTGCAGGTTTTCCTACTTACAAAGCATGTAGAGGTCTGTAATTTTTATCATAGGTACACTTCAACTGTGAGAGACGGAATCTAAAACAAAAATCCAGAAAATCACATTGTATGATTTTTAAGTAATTAATTTGCATTTTATTGCATGACATAAGTATTTGATCACCTACCAACCAGTAAGAATTCCGGCTCTCACAGACCTGTTAGTTTTTCTTTAAGAAGCCCTCCTGTTCTCCACTCATTACCTGTATTAACTGCACCTGTTTGAACTCGTTACCTGTATAAAAGACACCTGTCCACACACTCAATCAAACAGACTCCAACCTCTCCACAATGGCCAAGACCAGAGAGCTGTGTAAGGACATCAGGGATAAAATTGTAGACCTGCACAAGGCTGGGATGGGCTACAGGACAATAGGCAAGCAGCTTGGTGAGAAGGCAACAACTGTTGGGGCAATTATTAGAAAATAGAAGAAAATAGAAGAAGTTCAAGATGATGGTCAATCACCCTCGGTCTGGGGCTCCATGCAAGATCTCACCTCGTGGGGCATCAATGATCATGAGGAAGGTGAGGGATCAGCCCAGAACTACACGGCAGGACCTGGTCAATGACCTGAAGAGAGCTGGGACCACAGTCTCAAAGAAAACCATTAGTAACACACTACGCCGTCATGGATTAAAATCCTGCAGCGCACACAAGGTCCCCCTGCTCAAGCAGGCGCATGTCCAGGCCCGTCTGAAGTTTGCCAATGACCATCTGGATGATCCAGAGGAGGAATGGGAGAAGGTCATGTGGTCTGATGATTCAAAAATAGAGCTTTTTGGTCTAAACTCCACTCGCCGTGTTTGGAGGAAGAAGAAGGATGAGTACAACCCCAAGAACACCATCCCAACCGTGAAGCATGGAGGTGGAAACATCATTCTTTGGGGATGCTTTTCTGCAAAGGGGACAGGACGACTGCACCGTATTGAGGGGAGGATGGATGGGGCCATGTATTGCGAGATCTTAGCCAACAACCTCCTTCCCTCAGTAAGAGCATTGATGATGGGTCGTGGCTGGGTCTTCCAGCATGACAACGACCCGAAACACACAGCCAGGGCAACTAAGGAGTGGCTCCGTAAGAAGTATCTCAAGGTCCTGGAGTGGCCTAGCCAGTCTCCAGACCTGAACCCAATAGAAAATCTTTGGAGGGAGCTGAAAGTCCGTATTGCCCAGCGACAGCCCCGAAACCTGAAGGATCTGGAGAAGGTCTGTATGGAGGAGTGGGCCAAAATCCCTGCTGCAGTGTGTGCAAACCTGGTCAAGAACTACAGGAAACGTATGATCTCTGTAATTGCAAACAAAGGATTCTGTACCAAATATTAAGTTCTGCTTTTCTGATGTATCAAATACTTATGTCATGCAATAAAATGCGAATTAATTACTTAAAAATCATACAATGTGATTTTCGGGATTTTTGTTTTAGATTCCGTCTCTCACAGTTGAAGTGTACCTATGATAGAAATTACAGACCTCTACATGCTTTGTAAGTAGGAAAATCGGCAAAATCGGCAGTGTATCAAATACTTGTTCTCCCCACTGTATGTGTCCTATATGACATCAACCCTGTCTCTGCATATATCAGGCATGGAGCACATCTTTCAAACTTAGAGAGAGAGAGAGAGACAGAGAGCAAGAGACACACACACACACACAGGGCCCCCTCCAGGGATGATGGATCTGTCTTTAACTGAGATTGCGGGGTGCTTACAAATCCCAGAGCTAGCTCTTAAAATGGCTTCGGTAAAACGCGCTGATGAGTCGTGCAAATGGTTTCCATTAGCATTTCTCCAGATCTTTCTTCCTGTTCGTAATGCCTTCCTGGCAGGCCTACAGGCAAGACAGATGCATGTGGATCACAAAGCTGCCAAGGAGATGTATGGTGGAGTATTTAGGAGGTCTATTTTACTGTTCTGTTCTCACCTAGACCCTCACCCTCTAGCATCGGTCAAGTCATAAACTGAAATCACCCCACCCATCAGATTGTGGTGCATAAAAACACAGGCACTTTTCAGACACAGTTTGGTGGGGGACAGCGGGATCT